>NC_133770.1:125666436-125886551 GCF_003597395.2 Chelonoidis abingdonii
TAGTACTCACTATTCTGAACTTATAAGAGCCTGTATCAGGGAGATTGGAGAGAAACCTGGTTGCACGTCTGGTCCCTCTGAGCCCCCAGAGTGAACAACAACCAAATTCTAACAGCACACACAGAAACTTCCCTCCCTCAAGATTTGAAAGTATCCTGTCCCCTGATTGGTTCTCCGGTCAGGTGACAGCCAGGCCTACTGAACTTGTTAACCCTTTACAGTTAAAAGAGATATAAAGTACTTCTGTTCCATTAACTCCTACTATCTGTTTATGACAGTTCCTCACAATTAAAACATTCAAAATCTAAAGTCACTTTTGAAAATGTTGGTTATAGTTTTAAAAAAGTACCATGGATGAGATCCTGGCTTCACTGAAGTCAATTGAATTTTTTCCATTTACTTTAATTGGGCTTGAATGTCACCCTATATTTTTAATACCCCTAAAAACTCTTTGACCAAATTATGTAAGAAGAATTTGACATTTGATACTGCTCTCAACCTCTCCTTATCTCCCTTTCCTCCCTCTCCAACCCAAACAATATGTACTATTGATGATTTATTTGTGTAAGACAGAAAGGGACAATAGTTATTTCCCTTGTTCATGCAAGCAGTGTCATTCTGTTCAATGGAGCCACTCCCATGAGCACAAGTTAGGCACAACTTGAGACAAGGTCCCTGTTGTGAGGGGGAAAAAAAGGTAGACTTTGAAGTACACATGTTTGCAAATGCTATTTTTTGCTTTTCAAATTAAGAAGAAAGTAGTGCTGGTTTCTAGTACAGGGCTGAAACCCTGGTAATTGGTCTATATATATTTCTACAAGTAAACATCACCTCTTATAGTGCTTTTGGAAATTGAAGATGAAGTGAACATATTTTCCTTAAACAGTGGTTCTCAAACTTATTTGATCATGTCCCTTCTTTGTGACTGTAGCAGTTTACACCCCCCTGACACCACACATGTACATATACAGATAAAAAAAATCAACATGCAATTCTCTCGAAGTATTAATAACAGTAAGGTATTGATTCAAACAGAGTCAATGATTCATTGTAATAAGAGCAAAAGCAAAACTGTGATTGTGGTTGATGTTTACAATTAAATGTGCACATAGCGTCGTAGTAAACAGATTTGTGGCAATAACTTTGTATAATACAATGCAAGCTTAACAGAAATCTCTCAAAATGTGCAAGGTCATCTGGATATGCCTGGAGGAATTAGCTTTGCTAGTTATTCATTGCTGTGGGTAAAATGTGTGCAGTAATTCCCCCTCACCCTCAATACATTCCATGTCCCCCAATGGGGCCCACCATCCCAGTTTGAGAACATCTGTGCTAGGAGAAAGTCCATGTTTGAATCAGTATTTTCATGGTGAATTACAGATTTAAAGAGACTTCCACCTCACAATGAATGTCACAGCATATAGAGCATGCCATTGGGGGTCAGGACACCTGAGTTCTTTTCCTTGTTCAGTTGCTGACCCCCTATGTGACCTTGAGTAATGCACTTAACTTCTCTGCACCTCACTTATGCCAGTTGTAAAAATATTATTGTGATTGTTCATTTTAAGTGTTACAATAGCATCTAGAGTTCCCAATCAGGATGACCCCATTGTGCTAAACACCTGTGCAAACACATGAGAGACAATTCCTGCCCTGAAAAGTCTAACCTAAAAAAGAAGAAATGATACTCGATCACCTTTGTAAATCTTCTGAGATCTCTGGAAGAAAAATGCAGTACCACTGCATTATTATATTATTAATTAATAGAGCAGATTAACATTTTATAAATAATTTTTGCCAAAAAATTGAAAATATGAAGTTGTTTATATTATACAGGGTCTGAAGGGGACTTGTTTTTAATGTTTAAAAAAAGTCACAAAATGTATATAAATTGTATTGAAAATGTCATCAAAACCACGACTGAAACAGTTATTGACGTGTTTTGTATATCACAATCTGGTTCGGTAAATGAAAAGTTTGAATAGTTATGTTGATAATGATTTCCAATATAAATTTTGATAAACAAGTCATGCCATTTTTTTTCACAACCACATTTTTGGGAAAATTTAACAGTTACTTGCAAAGTTTTTATGTTTATTCCAAATATTTCATCCAACAACATTAATTGATAGATTTTTATGTAATAATGAGCCATGAGAACCAGATATTAGGAACAAAGTAACAACTTCCCAATGGTATTAATGTGAATATATGCTCTCTCAAACTGAGTTTTAATCCCTTAGATTTACTTATATCCATTTTATAGATGTGTGAGGAAAACTAAGGGCCAGGGAATCTAAAGCGATGTAAGGGGTCCAATTAATGTAGCCATTCTACCAGGTCAGAACTTGTTAACTGAATTATTTGATTTATTTATTTAGATTTTAACAGTAATTTTTTCACACTCCAGGTGCCTGAGATAAGGCATTAGAAAGGCTATATCCTCCACAAAGATTTTATCTTAATAATTGAATTATTATTACAAAAGTACAAACAAGTCTGCCAAGTTAAAAACAGAGAGGAAGAGAGAGGCCCCAGTTTAACCTCAAGTTACAGAACTCAACAGTGCTCACTTGCACAGAGTAAAAGAATAATTCCCTCCATTTCAGGAATTCCTGAGTAAAATTAAATGGCCTGTGTTGTGCAGAATGTCTTTCTGGGCTCAAAATCTATGATTAAGAGTCTCCTGTGGCTGAGCTCATCAACCAACCTGTCCCCAAGTGTGTGGGTAAAAACATGGGCTTTTCAGCATGTCCAGGAGTTAACACATCTGGATTTGGGCATACTGTGTGTGGAGCTGAACGAAATTGAATTCCAAAGGTGAGTTCAGGGTCATGAATGGCTAACACTACCAGCAGAACTCTCACTTTTAAACCAGTGGGGATTGAACCCATGTGCCTTTGCTGATCTCAGCTGCAGCAGTATTGACCAGAAAGAAAAATGGTCTTGGGTGACTGAGTCCTCAACCACTGAGTATATGTTAAAATCAGCACTTTGAACTGCACCCAGGAAACTATTGTGCAGGTTGCAGGGCATGGCTATTATGTGCTGTTTGTGAGACATACTACTTAATAAACACACAGTCAAATCATCTTTGGTTTCCAAACGGTCTCAGCATATAAACCCCTTTACTGTTAATGGCTACATTTTATCTAGCCCAGCATAGATGTGCAAAAAAGCTGCAAGAGAGTGCAAGAACTCCTTCACATGAGGCAGGCATAGTCACTTTACTTAATCCTCCAATGCACAAGGAACAGAGAAATCGAATGTGGAAAATGGTACTAGACACTTTAAAGAGAATAGAAGGAAACAGGCAGGGGATAGGGCCATGACTGAACCCAGTAAAAGGGCTGCACAAGTCTGTACAAGCCCAGTACTGAGGTACTGTGCGTGTTTCAGGGTTTCTCTACACTACCGTGCCGGGTCAATCTAAGATACGCAACTTCAGCTATGTGAATAGCTAGCTGAAGTCAACATACTTAGATCTACTTACCGCGGTGTCTTCCCTGTGATAAGTCTACAGCTGGTGTTCTCCCGTCGACTCTGCTTGCTCTTCTTGTTCTGGTGGAGTACTGGAGTCGACGGGAGAGCACTCAGCGGTTGCTGGATCGATCGTTGCCCACTGACACAATAAAAGGAAGAAGAGTAGAGGCTCCTATAAACATCTGTCTCTATAGGTGTATATACTGTATAAAGCTATTGTAGATTAACAAGAGAAATGCCAAATGCTCACAGCATGTGAAACCATGTGAAACTTGCCTAATTTCAGGCTTTATTACAAGCGTAAACCCCAAACCATGTTCACTGTCAATTTTAGAAATGTTTGAAACCCTCCCATGCAGTTCTGGGGCCAGTTGAGGGTTAGTACCAAAATAAAGGAAAATATATGGACTTGTGTGGCTGTGACACAAAGCCAGGTGAGAAGTGATGGTTTCACTGAGTACCACTTGAAGATTTTTGACTTGTTTGATCCTTAAAATCAAAGTAAATGTCAGAGCTTGCCAATTCATGGGGACTGAAATGAAAGAAAATATTCAAAGGAACCTCAGGAACATGAAGAGCCTGATTTTCACACAGCTCAAATATCAACTTTTGAGATCTTTGAAAACAAGAATGTACCATATAAAATCATTAATTAAACAAACCAACCAACCAAAAAAACCTGCTTCCAAATCAAAAGAAATAAAAAAGCCACCGTAGTTTTAAAATTAAAAGTGGCAAATCTGTTTGCTCTGTTTTGATACATTTAATTAAGAGCTTAATTTAATAAAACTCAAAGGAAAATGGGGAAGGTTGCAGCTGTTTAAACTCCTGGTACGTTCCCACTCAGCTTCTAAGTCAGTAGATTTTTGTTGTGCTTCATTGAATTGACAACTAGCTGTTGTGGAAAATTTAATAGCTATGTCTTATGCAAAGGGTGTACTCTACAACTAAAACAAATAAAAATGAGGAAATGTACACATTGTACCTTTGAAAGATTGCAAGAAGTGGTGCAAAAGACTTAGGTTACAATAACATCTGAAATGAGCCTGAGAGTGGGAACGTAGCAGTGCTTGTTTCAAAGAGAAGCCAGTTCACTAAACACTGGAGTGATTTAATGCACCATCAATTATTTCCTGCCTGTCATTTAAACAGGCTTCACATATGCATGGCAGGTCCATGAGTGCAAAGAGGAGGTAGAGGGTAGGATTTATTGGCTGGGGCAAACACCTGCGAATTAAGCAGCTCAGAAATTAGCCACAAGTAGCATATTAGTGCAGCTAATCAGGCACGGTTCAGTATTTCAGTTTCTTGATTTGCCCATAAATAAGGCTGTATGTGGCTTCCCTGGGGCCTTCTGGTGATTAACAGCCCTGACCTACAGTAAAGTGTGCAGTCTGAACAATTTAATGGGGTTTGCAGGAGTACATTGTAAGTATCTTGCCTAGAAGACGTGTACATTCAGGGTGTATAAAGTTCCTGATATCTGGATGTCTTGTTCATACATTTTAGCAGGCCATGTAATGATGAATTTGCTTTTCGTTCATTTTCCAAAGTCAAGTTATGTTAACAGCTGAAAACTATCAGCTACTACTGTACAACTACTGAATACAGCCTTCTTCTCTGTATTTTTTTCATTATTTGGATATCAGCAAAAGTGTCAATGAAGCTACTGGTAGTGCAGTTTTAGATTTCAAGCTGTCTTGGCTGACTTTCATCACAGGTTGAAATGATATGTTCTTTCTTGATTATTTCTAGATTCCTGTTTGGCTGAGTCTACCTGTTAAGAATTGAAGTAAAGAGCTGCACAGAGGGAGCTGTGCGCAGTGCTCAACAATAATGAATTTCATTTAGTCCTGCAAAACGCTGAAGCTAGGCTATATATTCTTGATTGCAATCTACTGACACCTCATCTATTAATTAACTACAAAGAATTATAGAATCAAAGGGCTAGAAGGAACCATAAGGGTTATCTAGTCTAACCCCAGGCTAAAATGCAGAATTTCTTGTGCCTAAACCATCCAAGATAGATGGCGATCCAGACTCCTTTTGAAAAATTCCAGTGAAGGAGCTTCCGCAACCTCCCTAGGCAGCCTGTTCCACTGTCCTACTGTTCTTACAGTTAGGAAGTTTTTCTTGAGATTTAATCCAAATCGTCTATGCTGTAGTTTGAACCCATTGCCTCTTGTCCTGCATTCTGTAGCAAGAGAGAACAACTTTTCTCTATCTTTTTTATGGTAGCATTACCAGTATTTGAAGACTGCTATCATATCTGCTCCTTAATCTCTGTTCCAAACTGACCAAACTCGGTTCCTTGTGTTTCATATAGTTTGCTCATATAGCTTGCATTCCACTCCTTTGATCGTCTTTCTTGCTTGCCTCCGGATCCTTTCCAGTTTCTGTACATCCTTTCTATACGTTGGTGACCAAAACTGGACATAGTACTCCAGTTGAAGCCTAACTAGCACGGAGTAGAGTGGTACTATCCCTTCCATGACTTTCATATTATACCTCTGTTAGTGCAACCTAAAATTGTATTTGCTTTTTTTGCAACAGAATCAAATTGCTAACTCATGTGGAGGTTGTAATCCACCACAACTCCCACAGCAGTACCCCTGCCAAGCCAGTTTTCCCCATTCTGTTTTTGTGTATACAGTTTTTCTTCCCTAAGAATAGCGCCTTACAATTGTCTTTGTTGAATTTCATTTTGTTACCAATAGTCCAGTTCTCCAATTTATCAAGAGCCCTCTGAATTTTAGTTCTATCCTTCCAAGTGTTAGCAACACCCCCCCAGATTTGTATCATCTGCAACTTTGATCAGTTATGCTCTGTATTCCTAGAGCCAGGTCATTAATAAAGATATTAAACAACATATGACCCGGAACAGTGAAACCCCATTTGAGACCCCCTCTCCAATCTGACATCATTTCATTGATAGTTACTCTTTGTGGTTGTTTAACCAATCATGTATCCACATCATGGTAGTTCTGCCAGGCACGTATTTCTCCAGCTTACTTATCAGAATATCATGTAGGACTGTGCTTAAAGCCTTGATGAAGTCCAGGTATATTATGTCCATTGCATTTCCCTTATCAACAAAAACCAGTTACCCTGACAAAGAAGGAAATCAAGCTGGTTTGGAATGATTTATTCTTGGTAAATCCATGCTGGCTGCTAGTGATTATCCCTTCATCCTCCAGATATTCACAAACTGAATGTTTTATACATTGCTCTAGTAGCTTCCTGGGTATTGCAGTTAGGCTAACTTGTCTAAAATTCTATGGTTCCTCTTTTTTCCTCTTTTTAAAGAAGGGCACTATGTTAGCCCTTCTCCAGTCTTCCAGGACCTGTAATCCATAAGTTTGCAAATACTACTGGCAGTGGCTCTGAGATTTCTTCAGCTAATTCCTCCAGTACCCTCAAGGAATAGCATCAGGCCCTGCTGAGTTGAATTCACTCAAATTAGTCAGAAAATCTGATGTGTTCCTAGCTATCTGAATCCTCATCTCTTCCCCTTTATTGTCTATGATAACTTTGCTATTTGTCTGATCACGTCATTTTTTTGTGAGAAGACTGAAGCAAAGTAGGTATTAAACATATAGATTTGCAGCTCTCTTGTAACACTATCCATGTGCTCAGAAATGTCAGTGGAAGTTGTATTGTCTTTACTTCGTTAGGAAAAATATCTTCCTTGAGAGAAGAAAGGAAGCGATAAGTCCCTGTAAGAGGCAAAAGGTTGAAGTAGGCATCCCTATCACCCAGGATGTTGGATGGTGATAGCTCACAGTCCTCCCTCTCAAAGAAAAAACACCAGGAAGAAGAGGGGGGTTGGTATGAGTGGCTGTTAGGAAGAAGGTGTGTGGCAGGGAGTGGGATTGGGTGTGTACAGGCCTGGGCAACGCTCTGTATGGAGAGAGACCAAAAAGTCTGGAAATATTTACTTTAGGGAGGATGCACATAAGAAGGGTATAATAATGAATGGTGTAGAGAAGGTAGATTGGACATTTCTGTTTATCCTTTCTCATAGTACAGAAACAAGGGAGCATCTGATGAAAATGAAATAGAACAAATTAAAAACTAATAAATAGAAATATTCTTTTACACAACACATAATTCATTACCATAAGATATGATTGAGATCAAGAGTTTAGGAGGATTCAAATAAAAATTAAATGCATATATTGATCCACAATTGCATTGGATGGGATAAAAATACTATTTACAAGAGATATACCCTCATGCTTCAGAATGTAATCTAAATATTAATTGATGGGTCTAGAAAGAAACTTTCCCTATGAGGTCTTATTCCATAATTGTCTCTAATAGAGGTCCTTGCACTTTCCTTTGCAACATGTGGTACTGGCTACAGTCAGTGTCAGGATACATGACTGGACGGATCAGTGTTCTGATCTAATATTTCCTATTTTCCTATGGATTAGAGCAACCCATTTCTTCCCCAGCAAAGGCAGCACTGAGGAGGAGAGCTGCTCGTTTGCTGTGGAAGAGCAGAAGAGAGGGAAAAGGGGAAGTATTAATTTGCAAACCTGGAAACTTTTATTTAAGGTCTTATGATGGGTTCAGTTAGTTATACTACTACTTATAAATTAGGGTGAGATATTCTTGGGTTTGTGGCTGTCAAGCAGATAATCCTTAACCTGGAGTAAAACTCTAAAATGTGCACTTCTGTGCTACAAAATAAGCTATATTTTACATAGTGTCCTTTCATACCATTGTACTACACAGCATTCACAGATTTAATAATGGAGTTATAGAATTTAAATAATAAATAATAGAGAATGAGCGAAATTATTAATTTATTTAAGAGCTTTACAATATTGCTATGTACTGGGATAACACATACAATCATTAAAAGGTAAAATAGGGAGACAGAAGCTAAAATGAATTCATAAAAACTGATACCAGAATAGATAATGCTTCAGAATGTAATGTGCAGTCTAGAATAATAAGAATGTAGCACTGGGACACAATCAGATCTATTAAGATTCTTTAGATGCATTACAGGATACTAGATTTCAGGGCCACCTCTATGGAAAAATAAAGTAGCATTTAAAAGTGAAGCTATGACTCTGAAAAGTGTGCATGGTAACATCAGATCACTGAAGTGACAGAGCTCTTGTTATAGAAGAGCTCTTGTCTTTTGGTAAAGACGATGTTAAATCTCAAATACAGTAAACTCAAAATAGCTACATAAAATCAAATACAGATTAAAAAAACAGATTTATTGTGAGAACTCTGAAATGATATCTAGATGATCCCCTGAGCAACCCTTGAAATGTCAAAGATGATAATACGGTAACAACATCTGGGAAGTATTTCTGGTTTTACACTTAGCCTTTTGGCAGGAATTTATTAAGACAGAATAAGCCTGTGACTTTTCAATTCCAAGTACAATTTGTTTCTCTAATATATCTGCAGGAGTAATGTGTGATGGAATTTTTCCTTTCACAGGCCCAGTAGTTGTGGGTGATGATATGCTATAATAGGTTCTCTCAGGCCATATCTCAACAAGATAAAACACAACACATGTACATCTGTGGCCCAGTGTCAGTGCCTTAAATGTACATCAGAAATGCATTAAATCTTCTGATTGCTATTTTGTTTGTACAGCTTGTTGGTTCAGAATTTCCTCTATAATGTACTCTGCTGATTGCCTTGAATTATTGGTATCTCCTTGGTAGAATAAGCACACCTTGTTCAGAAATACAGTAGTACAGATGTGGCTTGATCCTTTTTCTTTATTAGTAGAAACAACAAATGTTCTTGCGAGTTACAGAGGTACCCATGTGCTTACTGAAAAATATATTTCAAAATCATTTGTACCCAGCAATACTTTTAGACAGAAATAAAGACACATGATATCACATCAACTATTTTTCCACACTGTTCTGTGTGTACAGTATCTATGTAATGTCATATTATCATAGAAAGTGAAATGTTACATACAGCTATGTAAAAGAATTAGCTTATATCATAGATTTGCTATTCTTTCTGTCCAGTTTCTAAGGTGGTTTAAATCAATGTAACTCCCATGGAAGTAACTGGAGTTACACCGCTTTACTCACCACCTGAATATCTGATCCTAAGGCTTCCCTGCTTGGACAAGAGAATACTCCTACAGTATATGATAAACATTAATTAAACCTTATGGGAAACTAAATCAGCATGTTTCTCATTGTGGGATGGGACATACTTAGATCTTTTATTCCTATAGAAATTGAGGAGGAAAATTGCATGGATTTCCTTTATTCCACCTTAGCTTTTCCATCTACATAAAACATCTTTTAAGAAGGACTCATATTGGGAAAAAAATTACTGATGCTTTGCCAATCTCTGGTCATAACAAACCTCTGCCTACTTGATACAACAAAATATTCAGAGTATATTATGCAGAGGTACAAAATATGATCATGTGGTGCTGCTGGGTTCCTTAGGCTTAGCTCCCCTTTACTTGGTTTCAGATACACTCCTGGGCACAGCTGTTTTACAACATAGGCACATACCAAGGACTTCAGCCCCGTGAGTAATGGTATGATGTCAGAATCTAAGGTTTCATTAAAAATGTTTCTAGGTTACAAGATAGTGAAGAAAAGCTTTAAAATACAAATCAGATGTAAATATCTGCCTGAGCCAGCAGACAAACCCCAGGCGCTGCAGCAGCTACTAGAGCCTAGGGAAAATGCTGTGTCACCCCTCATTCACCACCAGAGCAGATTAGATGCTCTGCTCATCTGGGTAGGGGAGTGGCCTATCCAGAGAATGCCAAGATTTGTGCAAGTAGCATTTACTTGCACAAATATTAAGAGAATACTTGTGATTTGTGAGAATACTCATATTTGCATACAAACAAGATAATTTGCCTGTGACCAATAGCATTTGGTATCCATTATTCAGCATTCATCTTTTATTAATTACTCTGCTGTTTAAAAAGTTTCAGTCATCCAATCAAGGAGACAAACCGTTAACAAGTGACATAGGTGACCAATCCTAATAATGTACAGGAAAGAGTCAAAGTGAGCTGTTCTTCTTTAAGTGACCTCTTCATATTCCCTCTCATGGGATGTGCTGACTGGGTGCATCTTAAATGAATCAGTTATATCATGGTTCCATGTGCTCCTGGCCAAGGTAAGGAGCCTCCATAAGGAAAGTCTCTATGACAGAAAAATCTCCTAGATAGATCAGACCCTATTCCTTCAGACCCAAGCTCACTGGATCCGAAGATTAGACAGTGGAGCAGATCACATCATAGGAACAAGGACACTTAGCCATCAGTTCCAAGCATCCGTGCTGATCTGTTCAACCTGAGAAAGATGAATATGGGGGTGGGAGAGTGAGGGCTGAAATACATCACTCAGATCCATGTTCTTCCTGGAGCACCATTCCAACTCTTTCAGAGATAACATTGGGAATAAAGTCATTCTGGTTCTATATAAAGGTGTCTTCTCATCACAGTCTAGAAGACATGTGACTGACATTCACATTTCTCTAAGTCCTTCTTTACCTAAGACTCCTTTGGACTCTATGAGTAAAGAACCCTCAACTTTCTTGGTGTTACAGCCTGGTCACCTCTACCTTCTGGGTGAGATCTGAGATAAGATCTGCAATACGACTCTGTTCAAGAACTACACTATAGGGGAAGACCTTAGGTTAGAGGGTAGAATGAAGAGGATACTTATGAACAAAAATGTTACCATCTAGATCTGAAGGTTGAATTCTGGGCAGAGTTCTTTATCCCATATGGAGATTGTCTGTCCCAATTTTACAGCAACTCGGAAGAGATAGCATCTGACAGATGGATCCTGGAGACAGTAAAAAGTGTATATGCTATCCAATTTCCAGTCCCCTTCTCCCTTCTCTTTTCAGAGATGCCTCCCATGAGAGACTGTTAAAATAAGACGTTTTCTGCCTGTTACAAATAGGTGCTATGGAAAAGGTGCCCAATGTATTCAAAGGGAAAGGGTTCTGTTCAACATACTTTCTTATTCCAGAAAAGGATGGGTTTTTTTTCGTCCAGTATTGGACTTCAGAAAACTAAATTCCGTCCTAAGGAAGTTCCAATTCCATAAACTGTCTGTAGATTCTATAATCCCTTCTCTTATCCAACAGGACTGGTTAGCAGCTTTCAGTCTAATTTCATACACTCATAAGGCTGCTGCACTGCAATTACCTCTGCTTTATCATAGAGTGAGATCATTTTCAATATAAGCATTTTGCCTTTTAGTCTTTCTGTACCCCAAAGGTCTTTACAAAATGCCTCTTGGTGGTTGCCACTTGCCTATGGAGACAGGGTATTTTCATCTACTTCTAGCTGTATGATTGGTTTATCAAATCTCCATCAAAAGAGGACCTTTCTACGGTCATATATCAGGATAGTGCTCTCTTCAACAACCAAGGTCTCAGACTCAACTAGGAAAAATTGTTACGAATGCCTATTAAAAGGATTCCATTCTGCCATACTGGTCTCAAGAATGGGCAAAGCACTGTTACCACATGTGAGGAAGGGACTATATACCTCAGCACATATTTGTAAAGACAAGATCACCCATAAAGCTTCTAAATCAATGTCCAGAACAAACAATCCCTTTCTTTCAACAGTTAATGGGCTTACAGCTTCAACAATGTGACTCCCTTTGCCCTATTCAACAATGTGACTCCCATCTATGAATGAGCTATTTGCAATGTTAGGTACTGGAAAATGTCAGGCCTAACATAGTTGATTTACAGGGGGACCCAACTAAAAACAATTGCACAATTCAGGGGCATTGGACTCCCATAGAGAGAAAGTTACACATCTATAGTGTTGAGTCAAGACACATTTGATGAGCTCTCAGGTCATTTCTGCCACAAATCTACCACAGACAATACAACTGTCATGTATTAATTGAACAATCAGGGGTGTGCACACTCTTATTGGCTCTATGACTGGACTCTGAGACTAGTGTATCCCACACCTAGAAGGGAAATATAGCAACTTAGCAGGTCAGCTGAGCAGGAACATATCAAAAAATGCATGAGTAGCCCCTGAAAATATCAGTAATAAAAGACATTTTTGATGTATGGGGATATCTTGATGTGGACTTTTCTGAGTCCCGATGCAACACAAAGTGCCACAAATTTTGTTCAAGGATGGGTGGCAACAAGAAGTCAATTTTGGATGCATTCCTAATAAAATGGAATCAAGGTCTTCTTTACACATTTTCCCTTTTCTTGATGATTCGGAAGGTAATAAACAAGATATGAAAGGATGGGCCAAATTGATTTGATTAGCCCCAGGTTAAGCTAGGCAATGATGGTTCCCACACCTGCAACAGTTTTCCAGAAGAATCTCCTATTGCCTGCTGTTAGATCTGGATTTACTGATTCAGCAGGAAGAACAAGTCTTTTCACCCTGATCTGAGTTCACTTCAACTCATAGTGTATGTGATAGTAATTTGAGGGACGTGGAACAGGTTTGCTCTTTGTATGTACATAAGATTTTACTCAACACTAGAAAAGAGTCCATATATAAATGTTATTTAAGTAAATGAAAAAGACTTTTATTGGCAGAAAATAATAGCAATATCAGTCCACATACATTTCTGGCTTAGACTGTATTAGATTACCTGGCATATTTTAAATTTTTTTTTATCTCTCTTAATCCTTCATAAAAATTCGCTTGCCTGATCTTTCTTCATTTCTTCAGGGAGTTAAAGAGAAATCATTATGTATTTGTAATTAGTCAACAAGTTTCTTAAAGGTTTATTAAGTGTCTATCCACCAGTAAAATCCCCTATGCCTTCTGGAACCTTAACCTAGTTTTATCTCAGCTCATGCAACAACCAAATGAACCTTTGGGCCAATATTCACTTTTTCATTTTTCCATCAGAAGTGCTTTAACAATTATGATTACTTCAACAAAATGGTTAGTAAGTTACAAACATTAATAGTTGACCCCAATTTACAGTTTTTCATAAGGATAGGGTGGTTTTATGACCACATCCAAAATTATGAACTTAGAGAGTAGCAGAGTTTCATATTAATCAGTCAATCAATTTACCTTTATTTTCCCCTAGACTGCATAATCACTTAGGTGAGTCAAGATTGCATACCCAAGGTGCAAAAAAGGACATTGGCCTATTATTTGGATAGGACTAAAGAATTCTGGAATTCTGCTAATTTATTTGCCACTTATTTAGGAAGTAAGAAAGGTCAAAGAGTTATTGTACCGTCTCTAGTTAGGTTAAAATATATATTCAGGAGGCTTATAAATTAACATCTGTCCCTCCCCCACTGGGAGTTAGATCCAATTGGAGTCAAAGTGGTAACCTTAGCTTTCAAAATATATGGCCTGCTTACTGAGATATGCAAGTAGGCAACATGGAGGTTTATTCATACTTTTGTTAAACAATAGTCTTTAGACTTGTATTCTAAGGTGAGATTCAAGATTCAGCCAGGCAGTTCTTCAATGTTTGTTTGATAGGACACCAGATCCCGTCATCCTTATCAGACTATTGCCACGATTGGGAATATGCAGAGGCCACTTGAAGAAGAAATGAGGTTACTCAGCTGTAACCGGAGTTTTTCAATATTGGCCCTTCACATTCATATTCCTTGTCTACTTTCCCCTCTTCTCCAGACCCTTATAGCTAATGGGACCTAGGGGAGCAGTGGAGGAATTGAGTCATTCGGAATACCACATACCCTGTTATAGCCTTGCCCTCAGAATGTTCACAGATGCTGAATGAAGGGGTAGGAGGAGCTAATGAATGCTCCAGCAGGCACTGATAACTAAAGTTGCACCCACTTGACATATCTCATAGCTGTGTATACATATAGTCCATCTCAAAGAACAGGTGAGTGACCTTCACTTCTTGATCAGTCCATATGCAGATTTGTTTCTATTAACCTTGCATTACAAACTTCTGAATAACTAATATATTGGTGGAAATTATAATCAACTAACAAACTATATGGAAATAGAATAAAGGACTACATTTGTTATAGTATTTATTTGCAATTATTATCTTTACCATCTCTAAAGGCAGAGATTAAAGTAATGACAAGGCAAGTCACCTTTTTATGTAAAAGCATAATGAGAATACAGTAGCAATTGTCCACTTATTAAAAAAGCAGCATTTTACATTTTCAAAGTAGTTTACCACCATTATGGGCCAATTCTCCTCTCATGGAAATCAACAGGAGTTTTGACAGTCACTGTAATGTGAGCAAAAGTAGATAGACATTCAAGTATCATGAATGTAGTTTATTTCGTAAGGTTTTTCAGTATGCTATTTGCTTCAGGGATTCTCTGTAGGATTATTATTTATGGTAATAGGTTAAATAGGGCACATTTGCTTGAGCCCAGTGTACCAGTTATTCCTGATGTATGCTGATACTTATGCTATATAACAGAAGTGGGCACACTGCGGGTCAGGGACTGCATCTGGTCCTTCAGACATTTTAATCCAGCCCTCAATGTCCAGCCAGGGAGCTGGGTACGGGGCTTGCCTTGCTCTAGCTGGAGATCGGTATCAGGGGCTTGCCCTGCTCTGCCCATGCAGGGGCTCCATGTGGCTCCTGGAAGCAGCGGCATGTCCCCCCTCCGCCTTCTACACGTAGAGGCAGCCAGGGGGCTCTGCACACTATCCCCAAAGCTCCCACTGACTGGCAACCACAGCCAATGAGAGCTGCAGGGACAGCACCTGCGGACATGGCAGTGCACAGAGCTGCCTGGCCACACCTCCGCATAGGAGCTGGAGGGAGGCATGCCGCTACTTCTGGGAGCTGCTTGAAGTAAGCACTGCCCGGAGCCTGCACCCCTGTCCCCCTCCTGTGCCCCAACCCCCTGCCTCAGCCCTGATTCCCCTCCCACCCTCCGAACTCCTCGGTCCCAGCCTGGAGCATCCTCCTGCACCCCCAACTCCTCATCTCCAGACCCACTCCAGAACCCACACCCCTTCCTGCACCCCAACCCCCAATTTAGTGAGCAGTCATGGCCCACCATACAATTTCCATACCCAGATGTGGCTCTTGGGCCAAAAAGTTTGCCTACTCCTGCTATATAATGATGGACAAGACACGGTATTCACTGTTGAGTGTGGTTTAATTTATGAACTGGCTGCTTTCAGTTGAAAACAAATGAAAGGCAAACATTCCCAATTCCTATGTTTCTAAAGGTATTAATGTATTTTGTCAAGTGTGATGACGGATTATTGTCTGCAAGAAGAAGATTTTATTTATATT
Source organism: Chelonoidis abingdonii (assembly GCF_003597395.2). Taxonomy (NCBI): domain Eukaryota; kingdom Metazoa; phylum Chordata; order Testudines; family Testudinidae; genus Chelonoidis; species Chelonoidis abingdonii. Next base: position 125,682,157 of record NC_133770.1, read on the forward strand.
TCTCAAGTAAGACTCAGTAGAAAGATAATATGGAAGAAGAAATATGATATAATTGTAAATCATGAGCCAATATAATGCACAGTAGTTTTGTAATCAGGAGGTTTTACTCAAAAGTAATTTGCAGTCTGTGGGTTTTTTTAAGAAACAAACTATACAAAGGGATAGCTGAGCATTGCTGTGTAGTTATGCTTAATATATATTATGATCCAAATTTTTTAAAAAGCAAGGTGCAATCAATTGTGGACTCAAATGATGGATTTTCAATGTGTAACTAGCTGGTTAGTAGTTACAAATATGATTTGTGCCCATCAAAATTTGGTAGATAGACATTGAGATTGCATCACATGTTGCCACAAGCGACTGTGGGCAATATATGAGAAATTGTCTTAAAGACCTTTTGAAAATTTATCCTTATACATTTGCTCTATAGCAAAACAATGGAATTAAGTCATAACAGCATTTTAGGCTGTTATCCAATGACAATTTCTTTATTTACATAATTTAATCTGAATTCTTTCCTGCAAGGACTGTACATTAAGATTAACCATATAATGTAACTGTTCATCCAACTTCCAAGCCCTTTTCATGAGAACAGAGTAAGGAGTCTTAGTAAATTAATGCTAATTGTGAAGGCTCCTTATTTGACTTATATCCTTGAAAGGGCTAGGCACAATGAGTTCCTTGCACTTTTAGTATGCTTTTCATCTTTGTTACCCAAACTTTGCAAAGAGCTCTCTCTCTGTCTCATAGTAAATGAGTATATAGATCTAGAAACATTGACAGCTGCATAGAGACCTGTGTGAAATTCACACACAAGTTACTGGGCTCAGTATGGGGGTAACTGGAAGAAATTATTTGGCCTATGTTATACAGAAGGTTAGACTAGATGATCTAATGGACCTTTCTGGCCTTTGAATACATGAATCTGTGAGTCTTGTCCATTTTCCTTTAACACACTCATTACATTTCTCTAGGCAGGTTAATGCAATGTTTACCAGTTTTACACCGCTACCTCCATATAATGCCACCCCGATATAACACAAATTTAAATATAACGCGGTAAAGCAGTGCTCCGGGGGCCGGGGCTGCACACTCCAGTGGATCAAAGCAAGTTCAACATAACACGGTTTCACCTATAACGCAGTTAGATTTTTTGGCTCCCAATGACAGCATTATATCGAGGTAGAGGTGTGTTTCCAAACAATTCATTATTCAGTTGAAACTACTATTTCAAATCTTTTCATTGTATATCTATGCTTTTATATATACTGTATCCTCATATATGCATATCTCTAGCTGTAGGCATGACAAAAGAGATGGGAATATCACCAGTTAGGAGGTAATTGGGCTGCACTATCCGTGGTAACATTTATTTAAAACATACTGTGATTGTTTATGTTATGTCTTAAATTAGATTGAGGCCAAAGTGCATTTTATTACTAAAACTTAAATTTATCTTCTGCTTCAAAAGTAAACCCTCAATCTTTTCCTTAGTAATGTATAATGTGATTTCAATAGAATAAATTCACTTTCACATTCCATTCAACTCCTGATTAATTCTCATTACTGACATTACAGAAATATGATTAACTAATTCCTGTCTTACAGTTCAGAACCTGTGCTATATATAACAATGTGAACCACTGTTGATACTTTAGGCCTTGTATGACTTCAGCTGAGATTGTGTTTTCATTAAAAAATGGCTGCAATCTAATTCATTTGGAAGGATTATTATACACTTCCTTCTTGAAATTGTCAGACATGGAATAAAATTGAGCATAGCAACAGGTTATTGTGATTCCTAGAGGAAGTATAAAAACAGTTATGGGAAGTCTGCTGTGCTGATATGATTTCCAAGGCTATTTGAGAAGCTTATCAATTAGTTTCTAAACAGGTGGTACATAGTTGTCAGTTCACTCCTTTGAGGAGTCTTCAGGGCAAGAATGCTGCATTATTATTAATAATTTTAATATAACCATATTTTTCTGCAAGCAATACAGTGTAAAAATACATAGGGCCCTGGTTCTTCAGAGCATAGCTACTGGAAAGCCATTGCAGTGAGTAAGTATAATGCTATATTATAGCTTTGGTATGCACAATGTCAAAATGTGCCTTTTTTTCTCAGGCTAGATCAGAGAAAGTGCATTGGGAAACCTGTCAGAGAGAGGTTTCTTGAGATGTCCAATTAACTCTGAGAAGAGAGTAGCTTTTGAGAAGACTATGGAGGCAGAAAGAAAAAGAGGAGGAAAAGATAGGTGCTTGGGTAATAAGCAGTGATAGTTAAGGATGGTGCTATGATGAAAGGGACATTCCACCTATATTAAAGGTTTGCTGAGAAGAGAAGGAGAGATTTATGGAGCACACTTGTTCTGTAATGTTACTAACTCATCACCTTTTGCTTGTTTTGCTGATGTAAAACATGAGCACAACTGAACAGAAGACAACAATTCCATTTTGTGGCCACTTTCCAAGTTTCAAAATTTGTTTTCATTCTACATTGGAGCAAAACTAAAACCTGTTGAATGGTTTTGCAAAAGGGGAAATGTGTCACGTGGAGAGTGATATGGCTGGGGCTCTGGCAACCCCAGGGTCAAGATCTTGCTCTCCCTGTTTCCAAGATTTTTTTTTCATTCCAGACTATTCCAGACCAAGCAGAGAAGAGAAATAGCTCTGAACCCACATCCCAGGCCAGTACTGTAACCATCCAGCTATAGAGTCTCTTCTTTTGTGTAAGACCCCAGACCTAAAAACCTTCTGAACAGAAGTTTTGTAGAAACCAAAACAGCTCTGTGAACGTTTCATCTTCCACAAAACATCATATTTTAATGAAAAGAAATTTCAGCAAAATGTGTTCACCAGCTCTAAAGCTGAGTTCCTCCAGCCCAAGAGAGGGAGAGTTGCATTATTCCATGCTTCACCTTCCATTAATTCCTGGCTACTTGGTCTGTTTGTCTCTAGCTACATCTCACTGTAGAGCTTCTGCTTAGAAATGTCCCCAGACCTTTGGTGGGTTCCTGATACAGATTTAAAGAAACAGTATGCATAGCCTCACATCTGCAAATAATTAAAATGTCCTTCACAGCAATAACAATATTTTGCTGAGCTATCTGATGTTTTAAAATGGATTACTTTTGGGTATTGTAAATATAATTGATTCTGCATGTCCATATATCCTAAGTGGTCACAGTTTTGAGTGGGACACAACAAGGAGTTCCTGGGTGTTTACTCAGAACAATCTAAAAGTACTGTGGGCAGAAAGTCGGGGAAACTCATTGTGAGGAATTGAAAAGGACTGGTAATTGCTAGCTGTCTCATAAAGGGAACATGATTCTTATGAACAGCATTGCCAGAAAGCGCTATCTAATGAATAACTTAAACTGTTCTATTCGATATTGAACAAAACCAAACATGCTGGCCAGCTGAAGGTAAATACTGTAGTGTGCAAAAGTATCATCAATAAGAGTCTATCTGTAATATATTTTATATATGGTGTCATTCAAAATATAGGGTCAGTTTCAAAGGATTTCTTCTTCATTTGAAGTATGATTGTAGGGAAACCAAAACTGAACTGATTTCATAAATGGACTAGCTGAAATGTCACTTTTAGGATGGCTACTTTGTCCTCCTGAAGAAGCCAGTCTTTCAGTCTGTTGGGTGCATTTGCAGTGATGCATGAAGTGGGTCAGGATGGGTGATCAGCAATCCATATTCCTAAAGGTAATGAAGAGATAATGCCAGTCAATGTGGGGCATTCCTATGAGTTTACTTTAGATGAAGAATAAGACAGACTTCAGCTCTTCATAGCTTACCCAAGTGCCTACTGTATAATGGAAATAAACTGAAATATTGGTTTCAATAATAAAACACTACAGAAAGTGAATGAACTGAATAGAATAGCTAAACAACTCTGGTATATAAAAATGGATACTAAAAGTGAATACAGTAAGGGTAAACAAAAGTTTAGTTTGTTGAATAAATTTTGTTTGTTGTAATATTTGGGGGAGTCAAAATTACCTCATGGGAGTGAAGTTATATATGTATATGAGTAAATAACATAGAAATATAAAATAACCCAAAAATTATGAGTAAGGGAGTACAAGAGTTTTTTCTGAGCTATAATAATGGAATTCTGAATGTTAGAATGGCCCAGAAATACAGTTAGTTGAATTATTTTTTGAAAATAACTATAATAATGACTGTTTCGAGTTTTGGCCTTTTTGTGGTTAACAAATTATAAACTAAATCTGAGGTTTAAAATGTATTCATTGTTCAGAAGCATTTGACAAATACTGTATTTTACATGAACATATTTCAGCTTATGGGTTGTTTATGAACTGTAAGTTCTGATGTTTTGATATCATGGTCTTCTAAGTCATAGTGTTGTTCCTGCTCCCTTATTGATTTACTAAAACTTTTAAAATAGCACGATAACAATCAATGCATAATGAACAATGAACAACTCATAAAAATATCCTGATGAATAAATAACCATTTGTTCTAAAACTTGTGAAACTTTTAGGCTTCAAAGATTTGGAGCTAGTTGTCAAACAAATATTTGCAAAATAAAAGTTGTTGTCACTTCTTTTAGTCATGAAAATATTCATGAATAACTTAAAAAAAACCCTAACAATCAATAAACAAAAATCAACCAGCTTTGCTTCTGCCTAGCAGAACTGGGTCCTGATCTGTGGATGTGACTCCTAGGCACTATTGTAATACATAAAAATAATCATAATAATTAATAATAATTAATAATACAAGTGCTGTAGTAATCAGTGTTTGCCCTTGTGCACTGGAGAGAGTAGGTTAGACAAACACCTGTCAGGAATGGTCTAGATTCTTCCATAAGTGCAGGGGACTAGACTAGATGACCTCTGGAGGTCCCTTCCAATCCTATGATTCTGTCAAAACAGAATGCCTCCCTTTAGTCCTCCTGGTATTCTGTCTTGGACAGTGCGCTTTACAAAGGGTTGTGCCGAAAAGGTCATGTTCAAGGAAAAATGTATTAAAAATAGTTATTTTTCAAATATATAAACTGTTTGTTTCATTACTCATTACCTTTTGAGGAATATCTGATTCAGTGATCTGTTGATCAGACTGGAAATAAGGTGTCGTTTTTAATGGTGTAATTAAACACTGGAACAATTTACCAAGGGGCATGGTGGATTCTCCATCACTGAGAATTTTTAATTCAAGATTGGATGGTTTTCTAAATGATATGGTCTGGGATTTATTTTGGGGAAGTTCTATAGCCTGAGTTACACAGGAGGTCGGACTGGATGACCACAGTGGTTCCTTCTGTTCTTGGAATCTATGAACACATACTTTTGGTCTAACACTAGCTTGTGATTGATTAAAGTTATTTAACAATACTTTGTATGTGACTAACTTTCCTTTAACATCATCAAACTATCAGAAGGAAAATACTCTAGCCTCTAGAACTACATGCTCCTAATTAAAGAAAAATCTCTCATGATGGGAGATCACACTAAATCTGCAAAATGGAATTAGGATTGCTTGTCAGATCACTTGGGTATATCTAACCTGATCAATGCCCTGACATTGTAGGTTGGCGAATCTCAGCCCTATTCTCTGTCAGAGACACACAATAGTTTAGTATCCTGAGGGCTGCAATGCTTTAGTCCTATTCTGGTTGTTGGGCATCTTGTGGTGTTGCCTGGGGCTGTTAGTGACCTGTGACATTCAGGTAAGGCTAGAAGATCTGGTGCTGCCTTCTGGCCTTAAATTCTATGACATTATAACTCTAAAGTGGCCACACTCCTAATGCTAGCAGCTGAATTCCATTCAGATGACACATTATTTTTATTTCAATTGATTTATGATTAGAGCTGGATGAATAATGGATTTTTCAGTTCATTGGCAACTCTGGAAAATCATTTTGGAATGAACTGAAATTAACATTGTTTTTTCTTTTCTTTTTTTGTGTGAATCACAATGTTAAAAACATTTCAAGTTGAAATTAAATGTTTTGGTAATGTCAAAATGACAGGTTTTGTTTTGACCCAAATAATTGTGTTTTGATTCTCAGGCATTTTGACAAAAGCACAGGAGGACTAGATTCACAAAGCAGCCAGAGTAGGAAGTGGTGGTATCTCCTGAGGAGTATTAGGACACTCTCCTGGGATGTGGGAGACACAGGTCTAATGCCCTTCTCTTCCTGATGTGGACAAGTAATTGCAACTTGGGTCTCCCATATTGCAAGTATGTTCCCTAGCCATTGAGCTATGGGACCCGGCAGTATACAACTCTCTCAGTCTCTCCTCCTCAAGATGGTCCACTTTTAAAAATAATTAAAGCATCCTTGGAGCAGGAACTTGAACATGGGTCTCCCATAGCCTAGGCAAATACCTTAACTACCAAACTATAGAGTCATTCTTGCTCAGTTTTCCTGGTCCATTGACTATCTATTGTCATTCATAGAGATACTGAGTTAGTTGGGGTGCTGTAGATGAATTGACTGCCAGTTTCTTCTTGTCAATTTGCCTTTTCATAATAAGAGTATTGAAGTCCAAACTTGGGTTTTACAGGACTCCTCTTTCATTTTTGGTGAAAACATCGATATTTTAGGTAAAAGTGTTTATTAAATCAACAGAAATGCCATAACAGTTTAGTCTTTAAAGTTCTAGTCTTTAAAAGACAATGTGCCTGTGCAGCCTTAACTGGAAATTTTACAGAGATGATGCATCCCTGTAGAAGGAAACATGTTTAGACAATTGAGAGAACTCTTAATATTTTACAATATTTTCTCTCCTTTCTTATTATTTGTTAGTTTATAAGATCATTCATCTTAGTTTGGACAGTGCCAACTGAAAATAGTTGAAAGATTTTAATAGATATTCCACAGGAAATTTTTGTCTGCAGTAAAAAAAAGATCATTCATTTAAGATAAAATAATTTCTTTTCTTTTTCAGGCTGAGTACAGAAAAAAGTGCAATGTTATATGTTTCTGAACATTTTACCTTTTTATCCTTTAAATGATAGTCAGTTGAATTTCTTTGGATGTTCACAGTATATGCAGGACAGTAGCACTCGTGTGTATATATCTTAGAAAAATGAGGGTGTACTGAACTAAGACTTCAAACTTTGCCTCCGTCCTGACTCAGCTGAAAATAAATGTACTTATCTGATTAGCTTGGGTAGTCCTGGGGAATGGGCTATCAAAGTACTTAAGATAATGTCACAGAGAATATATAATAGACTCCTATGTTATGTCCTACGTGAATGATGATTGTAACTAAAACACAAGTTTACACTTGCCAAATCTGAAATTTGTTCCAAATGAGACTCAAAGGCTTTCCCAGACCACATAGGCAAACCTAAAGCGAGCTGACGGAAGAATTGAAAAGATTTGTTATAATCTTATTAACCCAATCTTGCAGCCCAACCAAAGCTACTTTAAACTCCTTTTACATTCCTGAAAGAAGACAACGTAAATAAGTAAATCCATGAAAAAGAAGCCATTCTGGCTTAAGACTGCATAACAGAAGCCTGTGGATCAAGACTCCTTTCAGTTTCACTCAGTTCTTCCACTTTCAATTTGGAACAATGTGTCTTTGCTAGGATGATTCATATTAAAAGTCTGTGACACATTATAAGTACATAGAGGTTCAATGGATATTTTTTTTACAATAGATTCCTGTATTTTGTTTTTCTATCAAAATCATATGCACTGATTTTAAACAAATTGAATAGTGTTTTAGAATTACATCTTTAAAAGATGACATGTCAAGCGGTACAGCAAACCTAAGGTAAGTTGAAGTGAGATAATATAACATAAATGTATCCAACCAGAAGGTATAAAAATAAAGTACCCCAAATGAAAACTCTAATTCTTATTGTGACGGAAAGTTAAAGATTCAAAAATGTCAGCTTCAATCAATTTTTACTTTTTTGTAAAAGAATTTACAAATTTACAGAATTTAAGAGAGAGAACAACAGGTAATATGCTGATTTAATATTCCATATTTCCCAAACATATAATTGAAAAATGGATAAGACTGTCATACCTTCTTGACAGTTAACCCGCAAATTACATAAGCACAAAAATGTCTTTGAATAGTAACAATAAAGATCTCTTCACATTATTCTAGCAATACTGGAAGATGCATTCTCTGAAAAACATAGAATGTCTTTTGTTAATGCTTGGCAATTAATGATGGAAATTCCCAATTAAGCTAACTAGAATCACACAAAAAAATTTCAGAGATTCTCAAAACTTCTCTCGAGTCTTAAAAGAGGAACATTGTGATTAATGTTAGGGTGGTTCCTCTTGTCACCAAGGAAAAATTTATGCTTGAAATGTGAATGTTATGACAACCAGTATTCAAAAGTGTTCACATACAAAAACAAATGAAAAGAAATTTAGAAAAAAATCTACAACTAGAAAAATCTGCTGTTGAATCTGCAATTTTCATTGTTTCCCCTTGCAAATACTTCTTCTTTGAAAGTGAATTGCAAAGTTGTGGGTTTTTTTTAATTTTAACAATTTAGATTCCAAATTGTCCTTTGAATACAAAAATGGTAGACTCTCTGTAAATAATGTGGTAGTGGCTAGCTTTTCATCATAAACCAGTTGTTAAACTCCTTCAAAACATAGCTTCTGGCTGAATATTGAATGTGGTAAATGTATATTAAATTGCATGTTGTTTGAGTGTGTCCAACTTCCCAAGTGATCCAGATTGCTCTGTGTGAGTAACTTGTCCCCATCATTATTTATCCACCCACCAATCTTTGTGTCATCTTCAGACGTTATCAGTAATGATTTTATATTTAAAAATATATTAATGAAAATATTGAATAGCATTGGGTAAAGAACTGACCCCTATGGAATCCACCAGAAACACCCTCACCACATATTGACTCCCAAATAACGATTAGGTCTGAGGTGTATCATTTAGACAGTTTTTAATCCATTTGATATGTACTATATTGATTCTATATAGTGCTTATATTTAAATCAAGATGTCATGCAATACCAAGTCAATGCCCTATAGATAACTAAATATATTATTTGAACACATTAAGTTAACAATATTATTTTTGACCTTATTGAAACCTTTCTGACTGCAGCCCAGTGTTAGCAAATGTCCCAGGCTATCAGGTTGGCTTCCCTGTGAGGAGAAATCATAGATGCAGAATCTGGGTATATTTGAAGTATAACCGGTTTATTTACACTATTCCTGCAATAGAGGTGGTCAAACAGCATGTGGGCAATGAGGAATCTTCTTCTATGAGGAATCTCCACCCAACACCAAAGCCCAGTTAATGGAAAGCAAATCTTCCGCAAGAATTGACTGTAATCAGAGACCAAGGCAGAGAAAAAACCCTCCTTGGTGGTTACACAGCTCCCTCACCAAAGACCACTGCTTCTACGCTGAACCTTTCATAACTATAAACCAACATCAATACAGCATTTGTTCCCAGGACTGAACATGTGCTCAGAAAAAAAAAACTTGGAAAACTATATCTAACAATGTTTTATATCTCGTCATGCCTGTCGTTACAGTTATGTTACGTGCAATGAAATATTTTATTTTAAGAAGTTTCAGGTTAAACAGACAAGGAGTTGAGAAGACACAAATTTATTAGATAAATGAGTTTTCACTCTTGTTAAAGTCTGCTAATTTGCAGGAGGATGCAGTTTGGGAAGAAATGGTGAGGAATGTGATAATTTCCAAACTCATTGACTTAAGGTTATTATTCTTTGTTTAGTCTCACCTTTGTTGGTGCCTTTATTTATTTTGGGAGATGTCAATGTTTCTCTTAGAGCTATTAGGCCCCAAAGCTTTGATCATTTTATCTTTAGCTGATAAAGTTTAATAATTTGATCAGTGATTGATTAAAGTTTTGCTATGTTGATACAAAACTTGTCAGGAGATATAGTATCCTTGACAGACTCCTCAGGTGTATCAGCAGACTTTATGTGGAATCCATGTATAAATTCTATGACAGTGCAGATAGAGTCTATAGCCTCCTGGGAATTCATAAGGACAGACCATCAAATCTTGTGAAGCTTATAAATGCCACATTACTGAAACAAACAAAAGTTTTTATCATCACGGCCACTGCCAACACAGACAGTTGTAAAAATATATTAATTGACTTCTGATGACAACTTTATTAGCAAATCAAGATTATAAAAATATAAAGCAACAATAATTTAACATCTGCAGTTAATATTCTATAGTCATGCTAATACATCACATTCATATGATGCTTTATATGTTCAAAGATATTGTAAAATATCATAACTTTACAAACATCCATGCATACAGTCTTAATGGAAACCCTGCTTTATGTGAATGATCAGGTCTTGGACTGACGCTGGGAGGAAGAAGCAGCATAGTGCTAGAGTTTAGTGGTGGGAATTTGTGGACCATATACAGATGCTGAATTATGAAGATGTTGTCAAGTCTGAAGTGTAGAGGGAATATGCAATGAGGGGGGCACAGCATTCTTTGATCTGATTCAATTGATTTAGAGGCAGTTTTGTTCCAAGAGGGAGAATCTGAGGAAGCACTGTGGCTGGTAAGTGGCTATTCTCTGTAATGAAAGTGCAATTCATACATATTAAATGTTAAATATAGATTATGGTCTCCTATCCTGAGGGCTATGGTTCGTACTGTAACTGCATACAAAGATGAGTGTTTGGGTGTGACTCTTTGGGATGCTGGAGTAGAATATTCAGTTTCATTTGGTGTTTGGCATTTGAATAAACCCAAAACAAACTCAATCTACATGCATAAACAAATTTGCCTGGTTTTGTCTCAAAAGTATGAAAAAATTACCATATGTTGTACATTTTCCACCAAAACCAACCAAACAAAAAGTTTGACCCAAACTTAGTTTAGATTGTCTTAAAACTCAACATAGGTTTTGCTAAAACTTGGTTTGGGTTCACCAAAAGGTTTTCAAACCTTACTTGAGCCAATCTTAGTAATTTTAGATGTGCCCACAAAACAATTTTTGTCCACTATCTCTATACCAAACAAGACAATTTCCTGCTTATTATTATCATACATTTTAAAACATGCACATACATTTCCCCAACATTTTCTGCATCACCTTTGAAAAGCAAGAGTTTCAGGGTACCGTAACTGATGCATTTTTAATTTACATATGACATGTGAAATAATATTAGATATTTTATCAGCTTTCTTTCTTTTTTCCTTTCTTTCTTTCTTAGACTGTTACTACCATTGGATCATGGTTATGACCTACAGGGCATGTGGTTCCTTTGACATCAAGTTTATTTTTCTAAACCCACAGCTTGATATTCTAGCACTTAATTTCAGAATGCAGCTTAAATCACAGAAGCCATAATATGTCAAATGATCCCACACTTGCAGGGGGAAAACAGTAAGTAATGAAAAAGCTATGATTGCTTTTCTGTCCCTCCAAATGACAGTTATCACCTCAATGACCTGCTCCGGGCGGACCCATCAAAACATGACATACTAAGGGATAACGTCATCTAACAGGGTAGTTACAAAAATCAATACAAAACCCATTTCAAAGATACTCTGTGTACGAATTCTGGTGTAACGTTCATTTATTGAATAGGCCTGGGGAAAAAAAAGACAACTTTTCTGATATATATGCTTTACCTCTCAAGCGAAGGAATTCTGTAGGTAAGCAATAATTGTATTTTTCAATCTATTACTTAGTCTTGCCAAAGCTCAGCCTAGAATCTACTATGTGGATGACTGCTATAACTCAATTATGAAGCCTAAGCAGAACCCTAGTGCATCTGTAATGCAAAAGGAACACAAGACAAGTGACTGCACTTTTTCAGCTGGTGGCTCTGTGTATTAGAGTGTAGGAGAAACAGGGAAGGAGAGGGAAGTATTTTATTTTTCACTAAAGGTTTTGGAGTGTTATGTAGTTATCTTCATCTCATGAATATAAAAAGTATTTCTACATCTGTGAAACAAATCCTAGTTCATGACTGGCTGATAACTGGTGTCGTCAGATGTTTGGCTGTGTTTGTATGTCTTCTTCCTGTGTTTTGTCCCACCTCTGCGCAGGTAGCTGGCACAGCAGATCTCAAGCAAACTGCCCAATGACCACAAAATCCGTTAAGGTGCGAAGGTGCTTGGTCAGGTTTATTGTAAGCAAAGCACAGTCCTAGCTCCCTGGATCAATGCTTACAGTTATACTAGCACATGCATTCCCATGACAAAGGACACAGCTCAGTCAGCTGTGGGACTTTTCACTGCCCCCTTGGCTGGACAAAGACACTCCCTCTGAGATATATTTTTATACACCAATACAAACAAGTTACATATTACCTTTGATGTATTAGGGTGCCACACTCCGATGTATTAGGATGCCACCCATTGCCTTGTACCTATAGGTTAGATAAAATCATCTCTAGCCATCATGCTGTCATCCTGACTCTATCCTTAAGATAGGTCAGCATGTTCCTGTTATCTTTGGGGAATGTGTTTATTGGGGTGTTCTGGTACCACCCTTCTGGAATGTGCTTGCGTTGAGTGTTTCGTGCCTAGCAACTCTTAGGAATATGTGTTTTTGCAACATCAGCCCTATGCTTGCCAAATTCTGTGAGCAGGGCCTGCTCAATTTGTTTCTTAGTTTTCACATTTCCTTGTATGACTGATGGACTGATTTTTTGGTGAATGTTAGGCCTGGGACCATGACTGAGGAATGTAGTTTTATGATTGAGCCTTAGAGGTACTTTCAGATAACTAATATATATGAGTAATATGGATATGGTGCATATATTTGTAGTGTATATGGGTGTGTATGTAAATAGGTATATTTTTATAGTTTGTATGTGCACATATGACATCACTTTATATTCAAGCATAACAATTCTTTTTCAATTTGGTGTTGTGGTTTGGCCCTTGTGGTACTGCAGATAGCAACATATTTTTATTAGGGCAATGACAGTTGCCATTTGTATTATTACTTGTAGTAGGCTGAGTGTTTTGAAATACTGGGATAGGCATTATTAAAGTGTGTTTTATAGTGCTATGCATATGAGAAGTAAAAGAAATGTGGAGTAGTGACATTACAAATGAGGCCTTTACATATAAATTTTTGTAATTAGTTACTACACAGTACTGTTTATCTATGTTATAGGTTACCTTTATTGATGGTTGTTAACCTTTGGTAAGCTTTACTGGAAAAGAAACAGGAGTGGCTAGGTTTTTTGTTCCATGGGTTGCATTGCTCTGTGATATACCAGTAGCTGACATGGATTCAGGTGTTTGTTTTTATAACTGCAGTTTTTTAAATAACCTAGTGAATGGACAGTAACCAACTTAAATTAAATATTGCTGTGTTAAGATTTCTTTACCACTTTGTTGTTTTTTGTTTTTTTTTGCTTTTATGTTGTTTGCTGACATTTGTTAGTTGATTTTTTACCTATGTATCTCAGTGGAGGGATAGCTCAGCAGTTTGAGCATTAGCTTGCTAAGCCTAGGATCATGAATTCAATCCTTGAGGGGGCCACTTAGGGAACTAGAGTAAAAATCTGTTTGGGGATTGGTCCTGCTTTGAACAGGGGGTTGGACTAGATGACCTTCTGAGGTCCCTTCCAACCCTGATATTCTATATACAAACAAACAGAGTTTAGCAATTCATGCACATTATAAATGAAGTAGAACAATATAGTTGCTTTTACACAGTAACCAATTTTAAATGAACTGATAGTAGTTTGTAGCTGATTGCCAACTTAATTGTTTATATATGGTACATGGAGGTGTATTTGACCAGTTCTTTTAAATTTATAAAGCACTTTATTTTTTTTTCTTGGTGCTTGGGGGTCCCTTTACTGTATACCAATATTTTTTGGTATTTTTATGGTGTAATACTTTCTCAGAAGACAATAATATGAGATCTGGAGCAATTTTATCCAGTCAAATCACATATGCAAATGATGCATCCTGACACTTTGCAGAGTCCTTTAGTGAAAGCTATTATTTATATATTATTTTGTTTATACACCTCTTCCTCGATATAATGCTGTCCTTGGGAGCCAAAAAATCTTACTGTACTATTGGTGAAACTGTGTTATATTGACCTTGCTTTGATCCACTGGAGTGCGTAGCCCAGCCCCACCAGAGCACTGCTTTACCGCGTTATATGCAAATTTGTGTTATATCAGGTGGCATTATATTGAGGTAGCGGTGTATTTATTAGCACTTATTCAGAGCTCTAGGTTCTGCACATATTTATATGTCATCTCTCAGGAGGCACATAAAAGATTTTTCCTGGACCTCACGTATCACCATCTTTTAAAAATTAGTAGTGTATAAATAAATCATGAAAACATTCAGTGTCTGTGTAGAAATACATATATTGGGGTTGTTTTCTTTCAGTAAATATTAAGAATTATTGGTCTTCCAAAGAAATTAGTGAGGTTCTGGAACAGCCTTCCATTAGTAGTACTGAGGGCAATCACTCTGGGTTTAAGGTGAAGCTTGAGAAATTTGTAAATGGGATTGTATGATGCAGTTGCCTGCAATAGCAGGTAGGTGGGGACCATGACTGAAGAGGTCTCTTCCAATCTTATGTCCTATGTTCCTATGAAAACATGGACCTTTATTTCACCTCAATAAGCTCCTGGGTCAATAAACTCTGATCTTCACCTAAAAGGAAGTTAATATGTGCCTGCTATTTCACTTCCCACCATCAGTAGATTGTCTACACCACTATGGATTCTCTATTGCTGTCACTTAGGGCATGATTCTACAGACCTTTCCCATGCTGAACAGCACGTACTCATCTAAGTTGTTTTGTTGAAGCCATCCTTTTCAGATTATAAAGTGGAAGTGAGAGAGGGATTTTGACAGAGAAGGAAGAACAAAAAAAGGCTAAAAATAAAGAAATAAAATATGTGTAGCTGCAGTGGCAGCAGCAGCAAAGAAGAGGTATGCAAGATGGTGAGGGGTGATTGAAACCATCATCACAAGGAACAGTGGTTCTGCTCCAGAACTTGGGAGGTACTTAGTCATCCAGCTCTGTGCTTAGAGTATAGCTAGTGAAACAGGAGAGTGATAGCTCAAGAACAGATGCCCTCTGTACCAGCTTGGGAAGGGGACCTCCCGAGATGTTTGCTGCATTGCATTCTGAGGAGTCAGACTGTCCAGGGAACAGAGAACAGCTTGGATCCCTAGGTGATGCTGTGACATGACAGTGTTTGTAGAGCAGCAGTGCCATAGGAGGAAGGGTTCTTTAGCACCAAGCAGGTGTGATGGAGAAAGACCTGCATTTTGACTTTGAGTCCATGATCTTACTTGACACTGTCAGGTTCCTGAGACATAAAGGAGTGTGCCCTTAGGTGCGCACACACACACACATACACAGAGGGAGAGAGAGAGAAAGAGAGAGACAGAGAGTGCTCTTGAGAAGGGATTACAGCTGTCAGTGGAACATGAACAAGTGCTAAAGGAGAGCTAATATCTGTTCTGACAGCATCAGGGCTTCATGCAGGAGAAGGCTGCATTTGGTTTTTCTGTGGGCATGGAGATAAGAAGTGTGCAACCTTCTGCGTTGCTGCTGCTCGAGATCTTACTGCTAATAGATCCTACTGCTTCACCAGCTGATGCTGAGAAGGATGAATAGTATAATTTGCCATACATTAGAAATCTATAGATAGATTAGATTGCTACACAGAAGTTGTATTAGTATATATACAGAGAACATAAACATATATAGTAGAATATATACTAATCTCTGGGATATTAGAGTCATGAGTACAGATTGAAAAATAATTCCAGGGATAGGAACTATGTACCATCAGAGTTTGACTTTTGCAGGGGAAGAACATTTAAAGAAATATATAAAATTTGGTACCATTTGATGAATTCTAAAGTAAAAAATATAATTCACCCAAAAGTATTTTAACACACCTTAACTGTGCTAATTTCTGTGTTCCCTGTTCACAAAAGAAATAGGCATGAAATATAGGTGTGTGCAACCACTAGAAAAAGATGGACATTTTTGCAGGAGTAAATTTAGAGTACCCAATCGAACTGGCTGGGAATTTATTGGCAAAACTTCCTTCATTAGAAAACACTGATTTGTTGAAACCAAACTTTTTTCAGGAAAGGGACAATTTTGATGAATTTCTTTTAAAAAAAGATTTAAAATGAAAAATTATATTTTTAAGTTTAGAATAATTTTTCATTTAGCAGTTTAACTTATGTTAACTTACGAGAGAGAGAGAGAGTCAAAAGGAAAATAAAATGTTTCAAAGCTATCAGAATGAACTGTCTTGATTTTTACAAACTATTTTTTTCATATTTTCAGTTGCAAAATATTTCAATTTTTTATTCTAATTAGGGACAGGAATTTTTTTTTTGAAATCTAAGAAATTTACATGGGATAGAAAAATTGTTTTCTGGCCTATTCTAGTACTTGTCTCCTAACTGAGTACCCTGAAGTATTGGCAAAATTTAAAAGAAGTCTTTTAGGCTCTGTCAAAAACAATGAAGTTAGTGGAGGAAGAATGGAGGAAGTTGAAAGAATGTTCCATTAAGGCACTGGAGATAGCGTGGGAGAAAAATTGGTAAGATGGGGCGCTTTCAGAGAATAAGCTGATTCTGGAAGTCTGATCTACAAAGACCTTTCAAAGAATTTGAGAAAGTAGGCTGTGATAATGAGATAATCAAAAATGATACTAACAGGCAAAAAAGGAGAAGAGAAGGCAGATGCTAAGGCAAGAATGGATCTTGAAGAGGAATTATACAGAAATCTGGAGGAAGTTGATGGCAGGAGATTGGGTTTTCAGTTGGCAAAGAAGAGAGACAATGAAACACAAGATATGAAGAAATATTTGTGTGTGAAGGATGGGAGATGCATGGTGACTAACCCTAAAGAAGTGATAGAGGTATGGAAAAATATTTTCAAAGGTTGTTAAATAGCCTTTGAAACAGATGTGAATACAAGCACCTCTGACAATTACGGTGAGGAAGAAGCAGCGCTGAATAATGGTAAAAAAGGTGTTGAAGATGAGATAACTGTTAATATGATCAAGAGCAGTAGGAGATCCTAGAGAAAATTAGCTTAATATATTATTATGTGTTTGCTGGGAACAACTGAGAATACCATATGACTGCAAAAGATGATAAGGGTGATGTCAATTATCCAAACACCTACCGGGGCATCATCCTGTTAAATCAGCCTCTCAAAGTCCTTGAGCGTGATCTGGAAGCAAGGTTGAGGAGCAAGAGGCTTACGAGGGAACTGGGCTTGTTTAGTCTGCAGAAGAGAAGAGCGGAGATTTGATAGCAGCCTTCAACTACCTGAAGGGGGGTTCCAAAGAGGATGGTGCTTGGCTGTTTTCAGTGGTGGCAGATGATAGAACAAGGAGCAATGATCTCAAGTTGCAGTGTAGAAGGTCAAGGTTGGATATTAGGAAACACTATTTCACTGGGGGGTTGGTGAAGCGCTGGAATGGGTTACCTCGGGAGGTGGTGGAAACTCCATCCTTAGAGGTTTTTAAGGCCTGGCTTGACAAAGCCCTGGCTGGGGTGATTTAGTTGGTGTTGGTCCTGCTTTGAGCAGGGGGTTGGACTAGATGACATCCTGAGGTCTCTTCCAACCCTAATCTTCTATGATTCTATAATTCTAAGATGGAAGAAAATATAGGAGAGGAGCAACACTGATTTACGAAGAGAAGTACTACTGATGCAATATGTGCAATGAGACAGAAGTTTGAAAGTATTATAAATGGAGAGTGTGATGCTGGCCTCACATACCAAGGACTCACTGAACATTGAGAAATGCATAGCTGGAGACCAGTCTGGTTCACCTGTGTATTAGCATTGTTAAGATGGATGTTAAGTTGATAAGAATGTGTATGGTGTTAAGACTTGATGAAATAGTTGTAGGATGCTGCATGCATTGATCTCACTTATAACATATGAAGCTCATGATGTAATGTTATATTGAGTGTTTGCATTGTAAACCTCTGTAATTGTGTAACTTGCCAAACAATTAATGTAAAGTGCTGGTTCTGCCAAAAAGAAGGCCCACTGAACCCAAATGAGCCAGTGTGAAACATCGAAGGAGAAAGACTTTATTGATTGCGCCCCTCCCCACATTCATGAAAAGGCAACCTGTACAGGAACTCATCCCATTATCTTGAACTCTGCGGGAAGGGTAAAAAATCCCTGACATGAAGGAATCATATCACTATGCTGCCTATAATTTGGAGAGGGCAATATTTCTAAGCATAAGCAAGGGGATCCCCAAACTGTTTGGCTTGCGCTAGCTCTAGAGGACATAGAAAGCTTGCATCTCACAGCAAAGTCTATTACATTTGGAACCTAAGCCTGTATCTCATTTGTGTCTGTATGTCTGCCTGCTTTCAACTTGTAAATAACTCTCTTTTATCTTTGTCTTAGTTAACAAATCTTTAATTTGTTTATTATAGGATTGGCCACAAGGACTGTCTTTGGTGTGAAGTCTAAGGACCAATTAACCTGGAGTAAGGGACTGGTCCTTTGGGATGGGGAATAACCTGAATATTGTTGTGATCTTTGGTGTAAGGGACTATTTATCACAAAGGCAAGTTTACCTGGATTGCAAGATAGACCAGAGTACACATGGGGGCAGTTTGTGACTCCAAGGTAAGACTGTTATAGTGCTTGAGGAGTTCACACTTGTTACTTGGTTGGTGAAATCTAAGTATAGAACTCACCACCAATTTGGGGTTTGTTCCCTGATTCTTGACAGTCTGAGGTTGTGGGCTACTCCAGACAGTTTGATGGAGGGTTTAACAGCTATGTAGCATTTATTGATCTTCAGAAAGCATATGACTTGGTTCTGTGGGTGTTAGTGTTTGGAGTGTTGAGATAAATCAGAGGGGGACTTCAAAGAGAGGAGATGATAGAGAAGCTGTATCAAGAGCCAGGAGCTAAAATGATAATAATACATGTAATTTCAGAGAGTTTTGAGGTGATTGTGGGATTGAGACAAGGCAGTGTGCTGAGTCCACATCACTTTGTTCTAGATATGGAGTTAATTAGCAGAAGAACCAAGCCTATGCAGAGAGAGAAAACTAAGGGTGCTGATGATCTGACTCTTTTGGCTGACAGCAAAGAGGAACAGGTAAATATGGTATCAGAGTGGGCATCTGTGTTTGAAGGCCATGGTTTGAATGTAAACACAAAGAAAAATGAAGTTATGCAAGTAGGGAAGCGGGGAGAAGAACTGTTGTTTGAAGTGTCAGGAGAGAAGCTGAAGCAGAAGAAAGAATTTGTGTACTTGGGAAGTACACTTTAGTGCCTTTAAAGAGAGATCTGGAGAACTGTAAAAAAGAAGTCGGAGTGCATGGGCGGCAGAGGAAAAGATGGCAGGAGTACTGTTGTACTGGCAATTCAGTAACAAAGTGAAAGAAAAAGTATAAGCTGCGTGTGTTTTCCCCTGCATGCTGCATGGTTTGGAAACAGTAGGTGTTACAGAGATGGAAGAAAGAAGATACAAGTAGTAGGAAAATAATATACTGAAGAGAAAGGCATGCATGTGGAAGATAGAGTGTTCATGGAAGACATTAGAAGGAAGATAAATTTGGGATTCTCAGTAATAGATAGGCTAGTGAGTGCAGGTTTGTTGTTTGCTGGACATTATAAGAATGGGAGAAGAATGAGAAACAAAGAAAACATGGGCAAAGAAGACAACAAGAAAGGACATGGAAGACCAGTGATATACTGAAAAGATTCTATTAGCAAAAGATTGAAGAGAAAACAACTGGAACTCCAAGACCTAAGAACCTATGCCATGGACTAAGGAGTGACAAAGAATAGTGGGCACTTCCAGCTGTGGGAATGGGAAAAGTTGCTGAGAAGTGAAGTGAATTTCTCTTTGCTGGTTTTTCTCTATGTCTGGTGACTCTCTGGCTCTCTGTAGACCAGCTGGTTCTTTGTATGGAAAATAAAGCTCTATACCAACTGAAATGGAATTGTCTGAATCAGAAGTTCCTGTAAAACAAGATCAATAATCTCTTGAATATACTGTACCTTAATTGTGTTCTGTGTTTTCCTCCCAAGGTGTAAATGCTTGAGTAATCTGTATGCACTGGGTATGTGTATTGAACTTTTATTTTTCTGTGAAGCCTGAAAAAGTGGTTATTGTGAAAAAGTATCCCACAGTCTTCAAAGCAACAGCAGAGTATGGAGAAAGAAAGAGAATTAGAGACAGTTTGGGAAGGCGCTATACCTGATTCATGCAGAAGAACTCTAGTTTCACACCTGCCTTTCCTTCTCCAAAATGATTGATTAACATTAGAGATGGTTTGAGAGCTGCTGTTTAACAAAATATCAATTATATATTAAATATCTGTGTGTTGTGGAGGAGTTACAATGGTCTTTTTTTAATAATAATATATTAAATCAGATTATTAATAACAATTGCTGTAATTTGCAGAGTATAGTGAGCATTCGGTGAAATGAGTGGATTACGGCTTATTTAATATTAGGTGCCAATTGGTTTAGGGATCAAGATCTATATAATGTTTTAAATGATTTTTTAAAGAAAAATAGAACAGTTTGGAAAATCAGTGAAAAAATAAACAACAGTAGATGTGCACATTGGTTAAATGAATGCCTCAGCCCCATTGGCTGCTTGGTTCCCTACATAGCTCAGTTGAGTCATAGGTTACCTTTCTGCTTTAGAACTGCTCCTTCCTGTACCTGAATGCAGCTTCCTTCCTTCCTGGTGCCTTCTTTTCAGCTTCCAATCCCTTGCTCTGGGCAACTATATCTTTCTACTGCCATGAAACTCTTGGACATCCTCCTACCTCTAGTCCTTGGATATAAGAAGAACTGTGTGAATAACAGATTTTTTGGATCACTGGCAATTAAAAAAACGATTGGGGTCAAACCAAAATCAATTTTAAAAACATTTTCTGTGAATTGAAGTCTAATAAAATTTCAAATGAAAATTTTTCTTCAATCCAAAATTTTATTTTGTATTTTTAAACATTTTTTATTTAAAAAAAGTAAAGGACATTTTGAAATGAAAAGTTGTTTTGAACTGAAAAAAAATGAAAAAATTATTTTAAAAATGTCAAAATGAAACGTTGATTTTTGATTCACTTTTTATGTTGCCTTTTTATTTTTACTGAAAAAATGTGGTGAAACTTCATAAATTTACAAAGTGTTTTGATATTGCCAAATCTGCATTGTAGGACAGAAAAAAGTTTCAGACAATTTTTTTTGCCCAACTGTAATCCTCAAAGCAAAGGGGGTGGGGGAATCCTTCCTAACCAGAGTGTCCCATCTTCCTGTTATTTAAATCAACTGAAGTTTCACCATTGGGGATAGTGGGAGCAGAATCATTCACTACTGTAATAGTAAATCTCATCATATACTTAGCTTGGTCCACAAGTACGTAAGTTATGGAAACTGAACTAGAAGAACTACGGTGAACAAAATGAGAAATCTGACAAATAAAAAGCACGTACATCTCTACTCCACATTTTGGTAACCATTGTTTCATTGGGGACCATGTGAATACCCTCCTTGTAGACATCCATGAACAACTGAGTTTTGCACTTACTATCACAGAGTACCACAGGATTGGGGACTCTTTAATTAAGTCCTTCAGTTTCTCAAACTCCTT
This sequence comes from Chelonoidis abingdonii, assembly GCF_003597395.2. Classification (NCBI taxonomy): domain Eukaryota; kingdom Metazoa; phylum Chordata; order Testudines; family Testudinidae; genus Chelonoidis; species Chelonoidis abingdonii. The sequence continues at coordinate 125,703,772 of NC_133770.1, forward strand.
ATTAAAATTTCCATGCTATGATCATTGAACAGCTTTGCCCAGTGGCACTCTGAGGATGCAGATTCAGGCAGCTAGATTAGGCACAACTTTCCCTACATAGTTCACCAACCCAAGGAATCTTTGTATTCCTTCCTTGTATGTATGTTGGGTCAGGCATGTTGATGATGAACTCTATCCAGCCATGACCTACCTGTACACTTTGCTTTGTAAACTTCTCTTCCAGGTATGTTGTTTCTGTTACATAGAAATTACATTCTTGTTTGTTTAGCTTTAGCCCAGATGCTCTGGTTCTTTCCAAAGCTGCTCAGAGCCTCTGATCATGGTCTTCTATTGTTTTTCCCCAGATAAAAACATCATCTTTTTAAAGCTCAGTACCTTTTATACGATCAACAAATGTTGCATTTTCCTGTGAGACACCTCAGATGGCAGTGTCTGCAGAAACAGTGTCTCCAAGGGGGTTGGTGCATGTGCACAAATGTGTGCTCTGCTTTTCTAAGGGCACCTGTCAGAGCCCTGCTGACATCAAGCCTAGAAAAATATTTGACATCAACATCTCCCCAAATTTCTCCATTTTTAGGCAGTGAGAAAAGATCCTTTTTCACATAGCTATCTTAATTCTTTTGGTCTATACACAAGTAGAAGGTTCTGTCTTTTTTTTTCTACAGTGGCCAGTGAGTATAGCCACTCCATTGGTTCTTCTTCTCACTCAATGATTCCCAGAGCAATAGACCTATCCAGATAATCTTTTAGATTCTGCCTTAGGGTGAAGGGAACTTTCCTAGGGTCATGAATCATGGGATGGTTGGACTTCTTCTGCTGTATTTTGTACTCTATTGAGACCTTCCCTATCCCTTGGAAGACATCCTGAAATTCTTTCTCAGTTGTTTTGGCCCCTCCAAAGAGTACACCCTTTTGATCAGACCAAGGGCTTGACTTGCTTTTAACCCAATAATGAGGGCTCTTTTCCCTGGTATTATTACAAATTGTATCTTTTCCAGTTTGCTATTTACCTATTCCATTTAGTTCACATATGCCTTTAGCAGCTCCACTGCCTGGAGCTTTTATCCTCCAATACCCAGGGCTTTTCCTTTAGTGCTAAGAACACTGTTTTTGGCAAAATATTGCTTGTCTACCAGCATCCAACTTAAAATTAACAATTATCCCATTTCCTTTCAGATTGACGGTCCAGTCATCGTTTGTTGCAATGTTGGCCTATTAAGAATTCATTTGAGCAATTGGTGCTGTCATTGTCCTCTTGGTTCATTCTGTGCACACTTGGCAGGTGATTTAAAACTCTTGCAAGTGATGCAATCCACTGCATTTCTTGCTTCTTTCCCTACGTACTGGGCATTGTCATGTCTTTTGCTTTGCCGCAGTGTGCGTAGTTCCATGTGCTGTTTTCGGTGGACTCCAACTTTTTAGATCTGCATGCTTTCTTCCTTTGGTTCCTTTTCTTGTAGTATTTTGGATGCTCTATCATGTCTATTGTGTCAAAGACCTGCCAACTCTCCATAAACTTACCTCTGGACTGGGTCACTTCTTTTTCTTGGCAAATTCTAACTGACTTGTCAACGGTTAATTTTGTTCTTCCCATATTCTCTCGCAGAGTGTTTTGTCCCAGATCCAAAACACGATCTGGACTCTTATCAGGGACATTGTTAGTTCACCAAAATTGCATGACTGACTCTTCAGCCTTGGATCAATCATAAATTCTTTTATAGATTCCTCTTTGTTTTTGTACTTTCTGTTCAAAAATTTCTCCGTCATATGTTTCATCTTTCTGTGGAGTGCACATTTCTATAATAGAGTTTCATAGTTAGTCCTGTTACCTGAGTTAACTGAAAACTGTTAAATATAACAGGTGCTCCAGAACCAGCTGTTGTCAGAAAGAAGGCCACCTTCTGATTGTCTCTCTTCTTGCTGGCATTCATTGCACATACAGAATGAAGTACCGTTTAAACCTTCCACTGTTGTTTCTCACATTTCCAGAGAGTCTCAGCTCTGATGGGGCTTTTAACTGTTTCATTCCTCCACTCTCAGGATATGGCTTGATTTCCTTTTCACTCCTGGTACTGTTTAGTAATCACTCAGTGTTTAAAGTGTTTGTTTGCAAGAACTCTGCTTTATTCCATGTCCCATGCGAACTGGCTGTGCATAAAAACAATAGCTTCACAGTGCCCTGCCCAGCCTCTCTGTCTAGGAAACTCTGCCCTTAGAGGCATAGTCCACAATATCACAATCATAACTCTACAATAACCAGCTATAACATTTCATACCTCCAGAGTTGAGGACTGTGCCCTATCGTCTGTCTTACTGCCTCTCACTTCCCCCAGTAATGTTCTAGAGAAAATACCTTATAATTTTTAGAGAGCTATTGAATTGCCTTCCATCAAATTGCATAAAAATGCAGCCCACACAATGAACCTTACTAACACTAGGGGAAGTGCAGCAAGAATACTAATTGTTACATGTATGATTTACACTGTTTTCATAATGACAACCACATTTTCATCACTGAAGGATATCTGAGGTGAACTGCGCAAATAAGCATCACATCAGTGAAGTCAATACAGTTCTATGGATGTATGTCAAGACAAGATAGAATTTGTCCCCTAGAATGAAAGGCAGAAAGAGAAACAGAGAATGTTAAATGCCCAGGAACTCCCAAAGAAGAAGCTAAACAACCAGTAGAACTGAAACCAGATGCACAGAAACTTGAGTAGTTTGGTGGTAGTCTCTGGCTCAATGTTTCTGCTGTAGGAACATCCTGAGAGATTTTCAAGTATTAGAATACCATCTGTCTCATATTAATAAGTTGCAAATAGGGACTAATTTAAATTACAACTGTGTATTTGCACTTTTGCTCTTTTTGGTGAAAAGTACATGCTACTTTACCATACCTGGTAACCTTATTAAAGTGACCACAGAGCCAAATTTTTCATAGTTTAAACTGCACTTTAAATTCCAGTTGTGCCATTTAAATTTTTGGAAGGACAGAATATTCACCTCTGAAGCCCATGTAGGACGTTTGTAACTGACTTAATCCAAGAACTGTATAAAACATTAAAATTTCCTGTGTGTAATATCTGTAAATGTAGATGGGTTGCACAGTGCCATCATATTACACACCAATATTTTAGAATGGCCTGTTCATAAATAAGAGTCAACGAAGTCACATAAGGCAACAGTGTTAACTACACTGTATCTTAAGAGAAACTCAATCAGACCCAACCAAACTTTTTATAAGGCATCACAAATCATTCTGTATTAGCATCACATGGATTATTTATGAAAATACTGTTGCTTGTCTGACAACCGAGGTGACATTACCTCTGGAGGATGAGCATCACCATGGCAAAACAGACATGTCACTATTCAACATTAGTCTACTGTAACTAATTTATAAGGCTGTCCTGTAATTTGTTTTGATCAGGCATTCTGAATCTAGTTGAAGGGGATGAAAGGAGGGGGGAAAGGAGAAATAAAATCCAATATTATTAATAAGAGAATTTAGAATTGTAAAAAATACAGCAAGAAAAAATACTTGAATAGGCTTTTTCAGCAACTTCCACCTTTACACACAGACATATGCTGGCATCTCTAATGCAGTAATGCTCAGTTAGCTGTGATTGGAAAACAGTTACCTTTGACTATTATAACCTTTTACCTCTTCCCTCTGTGGTTTTATTTTCTCCAGTATATTATTACTTTCTCTTGCTAGCAGACTTTTAAAGTATGATTATACTCTGAAAAGTGACTTTCTAAAAACAGCAATATAGAGTTCCATGTTAACCAGGTCACAAAAAAATTCCAGATCAAATTTGATCAATCTTAAAAAAGAAAGAGCTAACTGCCAGCTCTGCAAACTGAACCTAAGATTGAAAAGTTTAGCATTGTTCTATCTAGCTCATGTACCAATAATAAAATTCTGCAATTGAACATAAGTTGACAAATCTATTGATATGCTAGGAAGAAAGAAAGAAAGAAAGAAAGACTTTATAGCCAATACATGAGTATAAAATCAATATGACTGACTAAATGCAAGATGAAGATTTGTTGAGCGAGAAAGTGCCATAGTTACACAATTATGTTTCTAACCATAAATGTACCGCAATGGCAACAAATCAGAAAATGAAACATTGTCTTTAGTTGCCATCCTCTGATAGAATTTTTCTGGACCTGAAGTTTGTATGGCTGTGTTCAGCAAAACAGTGTTAAAGGAAGTTATTTTCTAAAGCAGAGATGCAGGGTACAGTCCCAAGAGAAATGGTCAGCAGTTAAGTGTCGTAAGCAATGAAGAAGGATCCTTTGCACACTCTCTACCATGGAGAAGAGATCATCCCATAACATTCAGAAAATATAGTTAAGATGTGAAGCAGGGAGCAGGTGTCCTTTTTAATTCTTCAAGGGCTTGGTTCTAATTTTAAAGGTCCTGAATAGGCTAGGGCTTGGCTACCATACAGTTCACTTACCTATCCCAAAGACAGCTATACAGGAAATGAAAAGTCTGACAGGACCCAAGATGAAACCTGTGGGAGCCAGGGGAATAATGTTCTCTACAAAGGTTCAGCCATAGGGCTCCTTACTACAAGAGATTAGCATGAGGCCAAGCCTTCTCCCTTTCAGGTGCAAAAAACACCTTTTCACATGAGGTGTCTTTTTCAATAACAGGGTTGGAATATGACCTGTCTTGCATCATGTCTCACTGATAGCTGGCAAAAATTTATAACCTAATTAATTTGAGTAGTAGAGAGTATGGAACTTTTACAGATAGAGTTAATTGGACTTTACTTTGTACTTGGAGCCAAAATAGCCAGGTGACAGGTGCATAGGAAATGCATAGATAAAAGAGACCTAGAGCGATATGAAAAAAAGAATTAATCATCATCAGATGGATAATTTTCATGTGATTATGCTCCTCTCTGTGGATAAAGCTATCTAGTTTTTTAATATTTTCAGCTCCAATAATGTTGAGAGAACCCACTCAAAATTGGGGGCCTATTGTATGGGGCATTGTGCAAACATAAAATAGAGAACAGATTCTTCTCCAAACAATGTATCATTGAAATATAGAGATGTGACAGGCAGATGTTGAATACAATAGAGGGGAGGGGAGGGGAAGGAAGGACCCAAGAAAACAAGACTGCAATATTAGTTGAGTCTACTTTGCTCTTTGTGTGTGTTATATTATGGCTACACTGATACTTCACTCAGTATGAAGCAGAATAATTAATCCATTATTATCTGCCAAACTGGTATTATTTGGATGGCATGAATCTCAGCTTCAGTCAAGTCTGCTGTAAAATCACATGCATTCTGCTACTGTTTCTGCTTTCCTAATTATGTCTGTTGCCATATGAGTGCCATGCTACAATCTCTAGCTGCTAAAAACAGGTCTGGTGTCACCATTTTTAAAAATATGGACAAAGTTGAGTGGAAAAGGAGGGGAAGGGATAACAGGAAGGAAATCACTGCTTTGTTTCATTTGTCTGTGTTAGCACTCTGGGCAATTATAAGAAGGCATTTGTTTTGCCAAAATAATTAGTATATAACACAGCAGACAGTCTGAGGTGGAGAGTGTGAGTTTCTGTCATAGTGAGTTAGCATCATTTTACTTGGTTAAACAAACCAGTTTCTATGGTAAATTGCTTCCTGATTTCAGAAGGCAAAGTTCTTTTTCGTACCACGTGTTTTCCCAATATGTTGTGTTCTTCACTCCTCCCATGGAGGCAGATGGCATAGTATTTTCTTTCATGGATTCATAGATTCATAGACTCTAGGACTGGAAGGGACCTCGAGAGATCATCGAGTCCAGTCTCCTGCCCTCATGGCAGGACCAAATACTGTCTAGACCATCCCTGATAGACATTTATCTAACCTATTCTTAAATATCTCCAGAGATGGAGATTCCACAACCTCCCTAGGCAATTTATTCCAGTGTTTAACTACCCTGACAGTTAGGAACTTTTTCCTAATGTCCAACCTAAATCTCCCTTGCTGCAGTTTAAGCCCATTGCTTCTTGTTCTATCATTAGAGGCTAAGGTGAACAAGATTTCTCTCTCCTCCTGATGACACCCTTTTAGATACCTGAAAACTGCTATCATGTCCCCTCTCAGTCTTCTCTTTTCCAAACTAAATAAACCCAATTCTTTCAGCCTTCCTTCATAGGTCATGTTCTCAAGACCTTTAATCATTCTTGTTGCTCTTCTCTGGACCCTCTCCAATTTCTCCACATCTTTCTTGAAATGCGGTGCCCAGAACTGGACACAATACTCCAGTTGAGGCCTAACCAGCGCAGAGTAGAGCGGAAGAATGACTTCTCGTGTCTTGTTTACAACACACCTGTTAATGCATCCCAGAATCACGTTTGCTTTTTTTGCAACAGTATCACACTGTTGACTCATATTTAGCTTGTGGTCCACTATGACCCCTAGATCTCTTTCTGCCATACTCCTTCCTAGACAGTCTCTTCCCAGTCTGTATGTGTGAAACTGATTGTTCCTTCCTAAGTGGAGCACTTTGCATTTGTCTTTATTGAACTTCATCCGGTTTACCTCAGACCATTTCTCCAATTTGTCCAGATCATTTTGAATTTTGACCCTGTCCTCCAAAGCAGTTGCAATCCCTCCCAGTTTGGTATCGTCTGCAAACTTAATAAGCGTACTTGCTATGCCAACATCTAAGTCGTTGATGAAGATATTGAACAGAGCCGGTCCCAAAACAGACCCCTGCGGAACCCCACTTGTTATACCTTTCCAGCAGGATTGGGAGCCATTAATAACCACTCTCTGAGTACGGTTATCCAGCCAGTTATGTACCCATCTTATAGTAGCCCCATCTAAATTGTATTTGCCTAGTTTATCGATACTTGAAGTGAAGTACTCACTTGCATTTTCCCACAACATGTCCATAGCACAGATCATCCCCTTCTGTTTTTTCTCTTTTCACTTCAATGTAAGTCAGTTCAGTCAGGACCTAACATGTTTTCTGTTGCAGCTTGCACACATTTTTAAAGAAGTAACCAACAGTAACTTTGGTGTGTTAACATTACATTTCAGCCCCTGTGAATAATGTAAAGTAAGTCCTTAGCAATAAGAGTCTAACAATATTCTCAGTGCAATTACTGTCAGTGATGGGCACACTGGGAACTTTTAGCATGAAAATGTTAAAGAGCAAATCAGCTATTTCTGTAAGTTCAATTAGTAACTGAATCCAATATTTTTTGTGAGAGTACCATGCAAAATTACCTTGTCCTAAGCCAGTAACTGCCAGTGATACCTCTCATATCCAAAGTTTAAATGTACTTTCAAAAAAATTACATAATATAAAATTCCCAATTATATCAACATTCGACTTATTCAGACTAGGTGAATATGCTCAAGTTTTCAAGAACTAGTCTCGTGCTACATCATCTCCCTCAAATTTTTTAGAGACCTCTCACTACATTGACATTTTACTATTGGTCAGAAGCAAAGTAGCAGCAACAGCATATTTCATATTAGCACTTTTAATTTTGCGGTTTTCTTTGTTTATTGCCTTTTGCTTATGTCAGTATGCTAGCAAAACTGCACCAGAAAAAAAAGATTTTATCAGCTTTTCTCTCAAGCAAAACGGTTGCCAGGTTTCCTCTATACAGAAGTCTTTCCACACAAAGTTCTACTTCTTTGCATGTTTTGTGGCCTTCAACCACAATATTGCATATTTAACAGTAGATATATTATATATATGTAAAATGTGATACTGTGCATATAGTAATATATCTATACATATAATAACTAGCTTTGATAGCACACAGGAAAGTTTTGTGAGGAAGTTCTCCAGATGATGGAAGAGCAACTGTGTGATCCTTAGGGTGAGTTTGTTGTCTGTAGTTGGTCGTTTTGTTGTGTCTGTGCTTCTTGACTGTTGTATACAGTCTGGTCTATTTGGGGAAGGTCGTGTGCTGAGTCAAGAAGTCTGCTAGGCAAGGATGAGAGATTCTTAACAAGGCTTTGATCCCTAATCCCTGTAGGTTCCATTAATTATTACCCAGGGGGTAGGACTATTCAGGAAGAACAGGGGTTTTAAAAGTATCAGGGGACAGTTGTATTAGTCTGTATCCACAAAACAACAAGGAGTCCGGTGGCACCTTAAAGACTAATAGATTTATTTGGGCATAAGCTTTCATGAGTTAAAAAAAACACTTCTTCAGATGCATGGAGTGAAAATTACAACTTCAGGCATTATTATACTGACACATGAAGATAAGGGAGTTACCTTACAAGTGGAGAACTAGTGTTGACAGGGCCAATTCAATCAGGGTGGATGTAGTCCACTCCCAATAATTGATGTGGGAGAGGTGTCTCTAATACCAGGAGTCAATACCAGGAGAGGGAAAGTTGCTTTTGTAGTGAGCCAGCCACTCCCAGTCCCTATTCAAGCCCAAATTAATGGTGTTAAATTTGCAAATGAATTTTAGTTCTGCAATTTCTCTTTGAAATCTTTTTTGAAGTTTTTTTGTTCAAGTATGGCTACTTTTAAATCTGTTATAGAACGTCCAGGGAGATTGAAGTGTTCAGCTACATTTACTTAGAGACTGGTCTGGCTAATGTACATGGCAGAGGGGCATTGCTGGTACATGATGGCATAGATCACATTAGTAGATGAGTAGATCAATGAGTCCCTGATAGTGTGGCTGATGTGGTTGGGTCCTCTGATGGTGTTGCTAGAGTAGATATGGGGATGGAGAAGGCAATGGGGTTTGTTACAGGGATTGGTTCTCGTGTTATTGTTTCTGTGGTGTGGTGTGTAGTTGCTGGTGAGTATTTGCTTCAGGTTGGGGGGCTGTCTGTAAGCGAGGACTGGCCTGCCTCCCAAAGTCTGTGAGAGTAAGGGATCATTTTCCAGGATAGGTTGTAGATCGTTGATGAGGTGCTGGAGAGGTTTTAGCTGGGGGCTGTATATGATGGCTAGTGGTGTTCTGTTATTTTCCTTGTTGGGTCTGTCCTCTAGTAAATGACTTCTGGGTACCTGCTTCACTCTGTCAATCTGTTTCCTCACTTCCCCAGGTGGGTATTTTAGTTTTAAGAATACTTGATAAAGATCTTGTAGGTGTTTGTCTCTGTCTGAGGGATTGGAGCAAATTTGGTTGTATTTTAGGGCTTGGCTGTAGACAATGGATCATGTAATGTATCCTGGATGGAAGCTGGAGGCATGTAGGTAAGTAGGTATCCGGTATAGGGTGGTGTTTATATGACCATCACTTATCAGCACTGTCATGTCCAGGAAGTGGATAGGGTTTTAAAAGCCAGCTTCTAAGCTACCAGAGGGGCTAGCAAACAGGAGCAGCTTACAGGGAAGATTTGCAAGGGAGTTTAGAGAAGGAACATGAGAGCCAGATACACCTAACATTCTTGAAACTTTGTCCAGTAACCCACCCAACCTCCACTGCCTCCAAAAAACTCCCAAACAAAACTAAACAAAAGCTTCAGGAGTGAAAAAAATGCTGGAGGAAATCCAGCAGCAGTTTATTGTTTTGAATGCAGCATGTATGATTACCTACCTTGTGTGCAGGTTTGCATATAGGTGCAAGGATCTTATGGCCCTCGGAGATGCAGTATGGTCTTGAGACCAGAGTGGCTGAACTGGAGGAGCTAAGGGGGACAGAGAGATACATAGATGAGACTTTCCAGAACAAAGTAGAGTGGAACTACCCCTGTATGACAGCCTCTATGTTGTTGAGGAGGATAAAAGTTTTGGGAAGGAGAACATCAAACTGGAGGAGATGGAAATGATCCAATAGTTTGGACCCTCCTTCCACATGATGCTATGATATCCTCTCTCACTAGGAGATCCTTCTGGGGGAGGGAATCCCAGTTATTAGAAAGAAATGGGTAATAGTAATGGGTGATTCAATCATTAGAAATATAGATAGCTGGGTTTGTGATGACCAGGAGACTGTATTATGGTCTGACTGCTGGGTGCAAAGGTTACAGATCTCTTGACACATCTAGATAGACTTACGTGCAGTGCTGGTGAGGAGCCAGGGCCGCCCAGAGGATTCAGGTTGCCTAGGGCAAAGCAATTTCGGGGGCCCGTTCCATAAAAAAAATTGCAATACTATACAATACCATATTCTCGTGGGGGATCCTGCGGGGCCCAGGGCAAATTGCCCCACTTGCTCCCCCCCCCATGGGCGGGCCTGGGAAAAATAAACCTTCCGCATCTCGACACAAACACAGTTTTGAGAAAATTTCTTTACAAGGTATCACTGGTTCTCAGCATCAGCTAGTGTTAAAAGGTACTCAAGCTCATTAAAAGGGTTGGACAAATATTTTCAGTCAAAACTTTTTTTGGATAGAAAACTAGGAGTTTTTAAAAAACAGAAAAAGATCACGGAAAATGTCTGCTTTCCTTCAAAATTTGTTGTGGTTTTTTTAATTGAAAAGCTGAAATTAGTCTGCCAAAACCTGATATGGTTTGGGGTTTCATAAGTGGGTACCCAAATATTTGCTGCTTGTTGTGTTTGATTGCTTAAAGAAACAATCAAAAAATTCTGCTTAAAAAAAATCCAAAACTTTTTGAACCACCTCAGCTTGTGACCAAACGCCTGAGCTCATCCAGTCAGAGATTTTTCTACGTTTCTGATACTCTGCTGGCTTTTTTGACTCATATCTGTCTCCATAACTTTGGGTTCATTTAGCTTAAAACATAAGAATAGCCATACTGGGTCAAATCAAAGGTCCATTCAGCCCAGAATCCTGGCTACCGACAATGGCCAATGCTAAGTGCCCCAGAAGGAGTGAACCTAACAGGTAATGGTCACGTGATCTCTCTCCTGCCATCCATCTCCACCCTCTGACAAACTGAGCCTAGGTACACCATTCCTTACTCATCCTGGCTAATAGCCATCAATGGACTTAACCTCCATGCATTTATCTGTTTCCTTGAGACTGGTTCCATGGGGTCCCTCACAAACTGGAGATGGTTACTGTGGGTTTGTCTTTAGTATATCTTACGTACATACTCCAGGAACTTAGCATTTGAGCTTGTCCAGAATCTGGGATGAGCCTATGTTGTGAAAATTGACATGCTCAAAATAGCACATGCATGTGAACGGACATAGGGTGCTAAAATTAAATTAACCCAGAGTTTCTCAAGCCGGGGGTCGGGACACCTCAGGGGGTCACGACCTATCCTGAGGGCTATGGTTCGTACTGTAACTGCATACAAAGATGAGTGTTTGGGTGTGACTCTTTGGGATGCTGGAGTAGAATATTCANCCCTCCCTGTCCCCAGGACTCCCTGCCCCTTATCCAACCCCCCCGGCCCCAGCCCCTTACCTCCAGCTCCCCCCTCACCTGGAGCCTCAGTGCACCACATCCAGGACCGTCCCTGACAGCTATGCAGTGTGACTCTGGCAGGGCCTGAGCTCCTCCCCGCTCAGAGCTGTGTGGTAAGGGGGGCTGGGCTGCGAGCTCCAGTGGGGCCTGCGCTCCCTCTGCTCAGTCTGGAGCTCACAGCCCCACCCCCTTACCACGTGGCACTGAGTGGAGCGGAGCTCAGGAGCCCCACTGGAACCATGCTGCAGCTGTTCAGGGATTCCCTGGGTGTGCTGAGGCTCCGGGAGAGGGGCAGAGGCGGGGTCAGGCTGGGGCTGGGGACAGTGCCTTGGCCATTCTTGCCCTGCGGAGCCTGGGGCCTGGGGCAAATTGCACCACTTGCCCCCTCGCCTCTGGGCCGTCCTGTTAGGAGCTGATGGTTGTGCAACTCTGAAATAGATACCAATGACACAGGAAATGGTAGCAGAGAGGTCCTGGAGGCCAAATTTAGGCTTCTTGGTAAGAGATTAAAGTCCAGGACCTCCTTGGTAACATTCTCTGAAATGTTTCCCGTTCCATGCAGAGGACTAGTTAGAAAGGCAGATCTGCAGGGTCTCAATGTATGGATGAGACAGTGGTGTAGGAAAGAGAGTTTTAGATTTATTAGGAACTGGAGACCATAAACTCCGGCAAGTCAAGTGTTAAAGTATAATTAGGCAGATCAAAACAGAATTTGAAGAGCAACTAACAAAAGACTCAAAAATGAAGAGTAAAAAGGTTTTAAGTACATCAGAAGCAGGAAGCTTACCGAACAATCAGTGGTGCCACTAGATGATTGAGGGGCTAAAGGAGCACTTAAGGAAGAAAGGCCATTGTGGACAAGCTGAATGAATTCTTTGCATCAGTCTTCACTGTAGAAGATGTGAGGGAGATTTACACTCCTAAGCCATTCTTAGATGACAAATCTGAGGAACTGTTCCAGACTGAGGTGTCAGTAAAAAAAAGATTTTGGTTCAGACTGGTAAACTGAACAGTAATAAATCACCAGGACCAGATGGTATCCACAAAAGAGTTCTGAAGGAACTCAAATATGAAATTGCTGAACCACTGACTATGTTATGTAACCTAACTTTTAAATCAACTTCTGTACCAAATGATGTAGAATAGCTAATGTGACACCATTTTTTTAAAAAAGGATCCAGTGGTGATCCTGGCAATTACAGGCCAGTAATCCTAACTTCAGGCAAATTTTTTGAAACTATAGTAAAGAACAGAATTGTCAGACACATAGATGAAGACAATTTGCTTAGGAAGAGTCAACACAGCTTTTGTAAAGGGAAATCATTCTACACCAATCTATTTGAATTCTTTGAGGGGAGTCAACAAACGTGTAGAAAAGTGATCCAGTGGACATAAGACTAACCAAACTAAGTAGTCATGGGATAAGAGGGAAGATCCAGTCATGGATCATGTTAAAAGACAGGAAACAAAGGGTAAGAATAAATTATCCATTTTCAGAATGCAGAGAGGCAAATAGTGGAGTCCCCCAAGGATCAGTACTGACAACCTGCGTAGATGATACAAAAGTTACTCAAGATAGTTAAGTCCAAAGTAGACTGCAAAGAGTTACAAAGCCGTCTGACAAAACTGGGTGACTGTGCAACAAAATGGAAGATGAAATTCAATCATGATAAATGCAAAGTGATGCACATTGGAAAACATAATCCCAACTATACATACAGAATGATAGCATCTAAATTAGCTGTTTATAGTTAAGAAAGATATTTTGGTGTCATCATGAATAGTTTGCTAAAAATATCTGCTCAATGTACAGTGGCAGTCAAAAAAGTTAACAGAATGTTAGAAACTATTAGGAAAGGGGTAGGTAAAAAGACAGTAAATATTATAAAGCCACCCATAAATATGAATACTGCATGCAGTTCTGGTTGCCCTATCTCAAAATATATGTATTAGAAATGGAAATGGTACAGAGAAGGGCACCAAAAATGATTACTGGTTTGGAACAGCTTCCATGTGAGGAGAGATTAAAAAGACTGGGACTGTTCATTTTGGAAAAGAGATGACTAAAGGTAGATATGATAGATGTCTATAAAATCATGTATGGTGTCATGAATATAAGGGGAAGGGTAGCAACATTTATGTATTCTTGGCAGCTGGATTGCCTTATCTGTAAAGGGTTAAGCAGTTCAAACAACCTAGTTGGCACCTGATCAGAAGGATCAATGAAAAAAGAAGATACTTTCAAATCTAGAGGGAAGGGTTTTTGTTGCTGTTCTGTGGGTTGTTCCCTGTCTTGATGGAGGGAGAAGCCAAGGAGATACAATATCTCCTGAAACATATACCTGGAATAATCCATCTAAAACCACAGAAACTGTGAGAAGGGCAAGGAGATGTGTTAGGTTATACATTGTTTTAGCTTGTTAATTTTCCTGTGCTACAGGGGTAATTTCATTCCTGTTTTTGTAACTGTGAAGCTGAGCCCAGAGGGGAATCCTCAGTCTTTTAATTTTTTTTATTACCTTGTAAAGTTCATTTTCATTCTGATGTTGCAGATGTGATTATTTTACTTTTTTCTTTATGAATAAAGTTCTTCTTTTAAGAAACTAATTGATTTCAGTGTCCTGAAGACAAAGGGTCTGGTCTGTGCTCACTTTGCTAAGGAAACTGGTTGGTATATTATTCTCAAGCCTCCCCAGGAAAGGGGGTAAAGTGGCTTGGGGGAATATTTTTGGGGAACAGGGACTCCAAGTGACCCTTCCCTGAATTTTTGTATAAATTACTTGGTGGTGGCAGCAATACCATCCAAGGACAAAGAAAGGAATTTGTGCCTTGGGGAAGTTTTAATCTAAGGTGGTAGAATATAAACTTAGGGGGTCTTTCATGCGGGCTCCCACATCTGTACCCAAGAGTTCAGAGTGTGAGGTGAGGGAACCCTTACATATGGTGTGGGGAAAGTGAATGGGGAAGTGTTATTTACTCCTTCACGTAACACAAGAACCAGGGGTCACCCACTAAAATTAATAGAAAGCAAGTTAAGGAGATGTTATTATTGCTGTGTTGCTTGAACTCTGAGTGGCAAGGATTTCTAAGCATAAGACTAACCTAGCTGTTTTGTCTAGGTTAGTCTTAAAGGATGTACAGAGTCTGCTTACCATAGAAGTTTCTATCACCTTCTGAAACCAGACTGTAACTCATTGTGTGTGTATGTTACCTGCTTTAACCTTGTAAATAACTCTCTTAGTTTATTTTCCTAGTTAGTAAACTTTGTTAGTTTGTTATCAGATTGGCTACAAGCATTGTCTTTGGTTTGAGATCTGAATATAATTGACCTGGGATAGGTGACTGGTCATTTGGGACTGGGAATAACTTGAATTTTGTAGTGATTTTTAGTGTAAAGCACCCATCTTTTACAAAGTCCAGCTTGCCTGGGTGGCAAGATACTCTGGAATGCCCAGAGTCACTCTGTGACTCCATAGTAATACTTTTATAGTGCTTTAGGAGATCACACTTGTTACTGGGTTGGTGAGATCTTATTATAGAACACACAACCAGTTTGTGGTTTTTCCCATGCTTCTTGAGGTTGGCACTCACAGTCATGAGCCGCTTCAGACAATGTGACACCCACCAAATGGCATTATCGTAAACTAAGTTACTGTTCCCTCCATTATTGTGGTGGACCCCACATTCCTGGTTTTGCCTTGGCTTATGAAACCATATCCTGATTTCAGATGCCCAGGCAAGAAAAGTTAATTTCACTTTCAGCAGGTGAAGAATGGTTGTGCTTTTGGCAGATTGAAATCTCTTTGGAGATTCCTACACACCCCTTTGGATGTCAGTGATGCTGTCGGCATTACTGTGGCTTGCTGTGCTTTTCACAATCTTTATGAAGCTAGAGGTGAGCTACTTGCCTCTGAATGGACTGTGACAGTGAGGGGCTGCTGAATCAGTATACTCAGCCAAAAAGTGCTCTTACCACAGCTGGAACTGGATGCCCCCAGGTAACAGACATCCGGGATACTGTGTGTTCCCACATGATGAACTGATGTATGATCCAATGGAAGAGGAGGACTAGTACCTCTAAGGATGTGCTTGTGGGGTGATGGGGCAACTTACCTGGAGATGTGGGGGTTAAATGCTTGGGAGGAGTGAGGACCTAAGTGCTAGCCTATGTATTTATGAATTAAATTATGATTAATTAATTGGAAGGGGGATGAATCACAGTTTAGGTACATATAAGGAAATTATTGAAGTGTAAATTGCTTACCTAACTGTATAGAGAAATAATATTTGCTTAGTAATGTATAATTGCTCCTGATCACATTTTTAGCTTTATTATCTCAAATCATGATTGTGTGATGAGCTTCACTGATGGCAATAAACTTTCTTGATGCCGTGAAAGGCTTTATTTGTAAACATATGGTAAAAAAGTAACCCATTGTTAGGCAGGACAGCTGCCATCACAACACCCCAAAACAAGTAACAGAAGAACATTTCCAAAACAAATAACAAAAAATTAAAGTGCAGGAAACAGTGCAAATATAACACAAATTCCCTACTCCGCATGTATCTGCATGCAAACATGCAGAATTTCACAGTCTTCCTCTCCCCTGACCGTTGGCATATTTCTGGACAAAAATTCACATCCCAGTCATACTTGCGAGAAATTATTTTATCACCCATGGACTGCATGGAATATCTCAAACTGAAACGGAGTAGATTTGTAAATAGAACACATTTCCCCCAGCAAACACAAAGAGTTCACTGTTGACAAGGGGATCCATAGATCACTGAGCGATTACAGAGTGGCAAACTTAAAGCCATTATTATTTTAAGGAAAACAGTAAAAATACTCTTTAAAGCTGTTCTTCACTGTTCGCATTTCCTGCTCACTATTTTTAACTTGTTAGGGGTGAGTGGGACAAGGGATGCCAAGGCACTGGGATACTATCCGTCATTAGCAGTACACCCTGCTAGTTGGAGCATGTCATAAATTTTGCATTGGTTCTTAGAGTGGAAATCCCTGTCAGTACTATAACAACACACTTTAAATTGGGGTCAGAAAAGTATTGGGCTCAGGCGCAGCTTCTGTCTCCTACACATTTGCTGCAGGCTCAGCAGTAGGGTGTTCCTCTGGGGGACAACTTCAAACAGCTCCTTTGAATCTGTTCTACAGCCTGCTTGGGGACTGGTTTCAGCAACAGAGTGACTTCATTTGGAACCTGATGCTGGCTCCCATTAGTTCCCATGCTGGATTCAGGAACCAGCAGGGCACTATCCTGTCTTACAAAGCAGTCATGCACCACGGTTAGCTCCTTGCTGGATACAGCGCCCAGCACATGGACAAACACTTCATAAAATGGGCAAGAGGTTGGCAATTTGGCTAAGGTATGGTTCTGATTACTGGTCTTCCAAATATTCTTTCTTCAGCCTCTTAATTTGCTCCCTGCACTGGTCCCTGGTCTGGAAAATTTGCAAGGCTGCCAGCTTTTTAGATATCTGCTTGTATGTGTGGTCATTCCTGTTACTTTTGCTAAAGTCCAAAGTTTTGCTGATCTTGCACCAGAGATTCATCAAAATGTGGCTGTGCTCCCATGAAGCAGCTCACTTTGAAAAAGTCTTATTTTGGTCAGTGTCCATTGCAAACACGAAAGGCTCTTTGAGGGTATGTTTGTAGCTTGATAGTCAGAAGACAATGGAAGTGTTAACACTGACTCACTGAGCTGCTGCTCTATGCCAAGGAGGGGTAGCTTTCATTTCAAATGATTCAACTGGACATTGTTGGGATAAAGAGGACAAAGAAAGGAGGCTCACGGGATTGTGGGGTAATTTTGGCAGATTCCCAGAACAGGAGTCAAGTGGGGCTGTGTTTACACTGCAAAGCAATAGGATTCAAACCTGGTCATGGCTTGACATGAGCTCAGACCCTTCAGCCCTGCATGATCCTAGGATCCTCGGTACGAGCCTGAGTCTGAGAGATTTGTGTATAGATGGAAGGGAGGTTTGGGCTCAAACCCAGGCTTACCTTGCAATGTAGAGATACCCATAGTTACTTGGGCCATGCCTTTTACCCTTTTTAAAATTTATCACAACATTAGCTTTCTTCCAGGTTGCTGGAACTTCCCCAGTGTTCCAAGACTTATTGAAAATAATATTAATAGTCAAGAGAGCTTCTTGGCTCTTTTAAAACTCTCAGATACAAGGTATCTGGACCTGCTGATTTAAAAATATCTAACTTTAGTAGCTGCTGTTTAACATCCTCCTGATTTCCTGTTGGCATTGAAATTATTTTACCATCATAATATGATATGACTACATAATCTATTTTTTCCACAATACAAAGCAGAAATATTTATTAAACATTTCTGTCTTTTCTGCATAATTATTAACAGTTCTTTCATTTCTATCTAGTAATGGACCATTACCATTATTAGGGTTCCTTTTGTTTCTGATTTACTTAAAAATGCCTTCTTATTGTCCTTAACTTTGCTACCTATAGATTTCTCCTTGCCTCCTCTTGCTTCCTTTATCCATTTTCTATAATTTCTAGGTGAAACATTAAATAAAAATATATACATTGTAACGTTGTTGAAAGAATAACTGTCTATGGTCTAACATGATATCCATAAACAGTTTTGTTTTTATAAAAGTCTTTCAAATGCTTCACTTTTGGAAATGTTGAAGAATGCATACAGTATGATTCAGTAAAACTATTGAGCATACTTTAATAAAACATGCTTGTAGCATGGCATGATTTACAATTGTCTACCTGGTATATGACACTTACATTTTCATAGCTTCTTTTTACAAAAGATTTCATAAACCTACTATGTTCATACATAATGAAGTAAGATACAATTTTACCACAAGTCTGACTAAGGAGAAAAAAAAGAACCTCTTCATTTATGATGCAATTTAATAACCATATAAGAAAACGCTGTCAGGATGATAACATCTACAAATAAAAAACTAGCATATTCCCACACTTTAACCTGAGGCTCTTTTCTGGAATCCCTAAAACGCAATTTCATATAAAAAGATGGGTCATCTGAGTGTTTTCATTAACTAAGTAGCATTACAACAAACTACTCAAGTAGATTCTGAGTATAATTGAATGCACTGGATTTTTTAACTTAGGCAGAGTGAGAGAATTTGGAAATGAAATCCAGAGGCTTCAAGTTAGTTATTTTTTTACACTCTGGCTTCTACTCAGTCACCTAAGGGGAAAACTTCTGATACCAGTCTGAGGCTACCTCTAAACTGCACATTCCTCACTGTGGCATGTAGGATATATAGATTGCATGCCACCCTAGCATGGGTATAAACAGTAGTGTAGAAAGTGAGGCACTGCTTAGGTCAGTAAAGACATGCCAGAACCCTGTGTGTATATACTCTACATGGCTGTCTTCATGCCCAAGACAAGCATCCCTGTCTACACTTTTAATACATTTTTAATAGTGTAGTGTTCTGCTTCCTCCCTGCTGCTGGTGTCTTTCCCTGATGCAGGAAAAATGTTCCAGCAGTGGGGAAAGGCCCTGGCATGGGTGAGGCAGTGAGGAAAGCCTCTGGAAGCTCCCTGCTGCTGGAGCCATTCCCTAAAGACCCTGGCAGCAGGGAAAGTCTCTGCAGCCTTTCTCTGCTGCTTCCCACTGCCAGAGCCTTTCACTGACATGCATAGCTAAGCTACACACTGCATTGTGGATGCAGTCTACTTTTCATTGTGATGTGTAGCTACACATACCCTACACGCTGCCACCAGTGGTGTGCAGTTTAGACGTAACCCAAGTGAGCATCCTCATGGTGCTCTGAGACTATAATACAAAAAAAATTGCCATCACAGATCCGACCAGTGATCTGTCTAGTTCAGTATTCTCTCACTGATAGTAGGCAGCACCAGATACTTCAGAAAAATGTGTAAGAAATGCAATAATGGTCTATTATCACATATCCTGCCTATAGGAGAAGTTTCTTCTTAACGCCTAACAGCTAGAAATTGGCTTGTATATGGAAGAATGAGAGTTTAAAACCCTGTTATTTTTATTTTAGTTAATGTAACTGTGGATGTGTCCATCCATATAAATGTTTTTTGAATCCTATCAATCTCCTGGCCTCAAAGATATCTGAGGGCAAAGAGATTCAGCAATTAATTATGCCCTGTGCAAAAATATTTTTAAATCTGTTTTTACTTGTTCCATTTAAAATCCTTCTATAGGTTGAAAATTTCACCAAATATCCCCTTGTTTTTGTATTATGGGAGGCAAATAGAAGTGCCCAGTTTACCTTCCCTGTACTATATTTTGTATATTCTATCATGTCCCCTCTTATTCATGTTCTCTCTAAATAAACAGTCCTGGTAATTTTAATCTCTCTTTATACTACACTTTTAATAATTTTTGTTACCCATCTATGATTACTAGAACGCTGATTAGGGATATATTTTTTAAAAGATCTGCACTTGTCCAGGTGTAAAAGTATGCTTACTCTTTCATGTGCTCCTGCTTAGCAAGAGCAAACATTAGCGCACAAAATTTAAATAGTGTGACATCTGCACAAACACCTGCACAAACATGCACCTACAAACTGCCAGATCCCTTTGGTTTCTGCAGGTACAGTGGTGGAATTTTTACAGTACATATGCTGTTTTTTGCACCTGTCAAGTATAGGTATATGTATTTATATGCATGCTCAATTTTTCACTATTATTAGTGAAAGTCAGCATTTGAATGACTACATTGTGTTCAGATGTCTAAACAAACCTGAGCTTTTGTGTTGTTCCCAAGTTCAAGCACTAATATATGTAAAGAAAACTAAAACTTGAGAGTCCAAAATGAAAATGGAGGACAAAGAAAATTTGCTAGCATCCTGCAAATAAAGTGAGAGAGGATATAATCTGTGGAGCTGCTGAGAGAAGGTATTGACCAATTCTCAGTCTCCAGTTAAGTAAAATGCAGTGTAGAGGGAACTTTTTCTTTACCTGATGGAGTCTGCTATACTGCAGACATCTGAAGCAATAGAGTTGTGGAGACAAAATTCTATTAGACTTCTAAATCTTTCTTCCGTTGAGATATCTTTTCTTGGCATACTATCTAGTAGTGAACCCTGTGTAGTAGGATTACTACCTTAATCACAAATACAGACTGCTACTAGACAGTGCAGAGAGACTAGTGTTCTTAAAATATATTTTGCAGATATTTAAGTTACAGAATTCAATGCTATTTTGGACCTGATCTGGAAATCCTTTCTTTGGGTAAATCAACAGAGTTTTGCCCAACTGTGGACTTCTAAAGCAAGTCTGGAAAGATTGGATTTACTTTCTAAATGACCTGAGTATGTATTATATTTACTGATGCATATTTTACAAATTTCTGTATGTTCTATATGGCATGCTTCATAATTTAATAAATGGTTCAAATTGCTATGTACTGCAGCTTAACTTCATTATGAACTGTCAAAACTCTCATTCAGGCTAAATTAACTCCCGTCTTTACTATTTCAGCCTCTTCCTCCTTCCTGGCCTTTTCCCCTTTAAGTTTATTCAAAACATTGCTTCCAAGTTCATCTTCCAGTTCCATTGTTTTGATCATAATCAGACCCATTTTGCAGTCCCTCTATTAGCTTCCCCTTCTCTACTACATCAGATATAAGTTTCTTGTCCTTATCTTTAAATCATTCATTACTTAGCCCCTTGCTATTTATCCTCTTTTACATCTTGTTGTATCCCCTCCCTACCTCCACATTATCAGGACACCAATTAACTCTTGACCAGTTCTGCTGAAAATGCCCTAATGCCTCCTATGTGTGGAGCACCCTCTCTGAACTAATCCATGCAGACAATCCCTGGCCTTCCTTCAAATACTTCCCCATTGTCACTGTGATGCCAATGAGAAATTGCCAGCTGACAATGGATATTTAAGTGGCCACTAGGGATTACTAATATTATTAATATTTATATTTGAAAAAAAAAGGAAATTGCTAACTGTGCTCATAGTCAGCCTATATATTCATGTGTTTCTATTACTGTTGCTTCTTATCATGACTTAAATCGGGATGTTTGGTCATTCAGAGTGAATGGTGCTAAACCCCATCTATGATAACCCATCTGTATAGTGGCTGATGGAAGGCAAGCTGAAATACCATTTTCTGCCACTGGAGGCTGCAGTATGCCTGACTGTTACCAGGACTGTATATATAGCAGTGACTCTCAACCTTTCCAGGCTACTGTACCCCTTTCAGGAGTCTGATTTGTCTTGCATACCCTCAAGTTTTACACCTCACCTAAAAACTATTTGCTTACAAGACATAAAAATACAAAAGTGACACAGCACAAGATTACTGAAAAATTGCTTACTTTCAAATTTTTACCATATAGTTATAAAATAAATCAACTGGAGTATAAATATTGTACTGACATTTCAGCGTATAGTATATAGAGCAATATAAACAAATCATTGTTTGTATGAAATCTTAGTTTGTATTCACTTCACTAGTGCTTTCTATGTAGTCTGTTTTAAAACTAGGAAATATCTAGATGAATTGATGTACTGCCGGGAAGACCTCTGTGTACCCTCAGAGGTACGTGTACCCCTGGTTGAGTACCACTGGTATATAGACTGCAGGTGGGACAGGGAAGAGTCATAGCCTTCTGTGGTGCTATTTCAGTCCAGGCCCACAGAGCCAAAATAGCACATGTTCCTTTCTGCCTCTACTCTTGCTTTTTCAGATCCAGCAACAAATGTGTGTGCGGTGGGGAGGGGCTTCTGAACCTAGTGGTGATGGGGGTGTTCTGAGTCTGTCTGCAGGTTGTTCTGAGCTTGGCAGTATTGGGGGAGGGGAGATGATTCAGAGCTGGGACTGTGGCTCTCAGATGTGGAGGGGTTAAGTAGGAGCAAAGGGCATAGTGACGGTGTGTGTATCTCAGCAGATGGGGATTAGGTTGTAGGAAGTTCAGGTGAATTGGCAAGGTCCTGAGCCAGGCGGGGGTAGGCTTGGGTTGCCACGGTTTAGTAAAAGGGGAAAATGGAGTCCACTAGGGAATGAGGTAGTGGGGAAGGGTGGCGGGGGGTTAGGTAGGCTCAGAGGGAGGTTAGGACTAGGAGAGAACAGTAGAGGTCAGAAAGAGGGATAAAGGCTGTTCGCTCCCACCATGCTCTTTACTGTGAATTGTCCCAGTTTTTCATTCTAAAGGGGGATAGGGAGGGAGACGAAATAGAGTGCCTCTTTTTCTTCCCACTTCTCCACCAGGCTCCTTTATCCACCAGAAAAAAACCCTTCCCTGTGACACCCCACAGTCCCAATGTCAAAATTTTCACTTTGAAAATCTGATCAACATGCAGGGGTTAAGGGACTCAGATTGTTATTTGCTGTCTCACCACTTAATTCAGGCATCAGCAGAATGAATTTGAACTGAATATAGCCTATGTCCTCCAAGAAGAAGTTACTGGAGAGCTTTATGAGCTCAGAGGTCCACCTATACAAAGCCCCTTTCAGGAATGGGGCTCTAGATTGTAAGCTTTTCAGGACAAGGACTGTCTCTATTTATGTATTGTACTGGACCCAGCACAGTGACAAATTCGGACTAGAAATAAGGCAGACATTTTGGAGTGATCCCAAGTCCTAGCACTGGTATATGCAAAGAAAGTTAAAACTTGAGAATCCAAAATGAAAGTGGACAATAGAGAGACAGTTAACTAGCAGCATAGAGGGTATTTAACAACTGGAACATCTTACCAAGGTTTGTTCTGGATTTTCCATCATAGAAGGCTGAAATGCACCTGTCACAGAACAGACTGACCCATTTTTCACAGGAGATGAGTAGGAAGGAGGGAACAGAAAGAGTCCAACAGCTCAAGCTGGTTCTGCTCCCTTCTCCCCTGGCTTCTCCCATCTTTTCAACACCAGGCCTGGGGCAGGGAGAAGGACCTCTGGAGCTTCAGGAGGAACAGAGGTGCACAGATGGGCAAGGGGCAGATGTGAGGCTGGGCCTTGAAGGCCCAGAATTAATTAGACTGCTGGGGTTTTGGGGAGAAGCTGGAAGCTCCGCACCATCAGGCAGCAGCAAGAACTCCTGCAGCAGGGCCAGAATCACCTTGTGCAATTCATTTAATAGAATCATAGAAATATAGGTCTAAAAGGGATCTTGTGAAGTGATCAAGTCTAACCTGCTGTTAGAAAGTTTTTCCTAATATCTAACCTAAATCTCCCTGGTTGCAGGTTAAGCCTATTATTTTTTGTCCTATCTTCAGTGGATATGGAGAACAATTGATCACCATCCACTTTGTAACAGCCCTTAACATATTGAAAGACTGTTATCAGGTCGCCCCTCAGTCTTTTTTTTCTCAAGTCTAAACATGCCAAATCTTTTTAACCTTTCCTCCTAGGTGAGATTTTCGAAACCTTTTATCATTTTTGTTGCTTTCCTCTGGACTCTAATTTGCTCAGAACTGGACACTGTACTCCAGCTGGGGCCTCACCAATGCCGAGTAAATCCGAAAAATTATCTTCTGTGTCTTACATTCAACACTCCTGTTAAAACATCCCTTTTTTGCAGCTGCATTACATTGATGATTCACATTCAGTTTATTGTGCACAATAACCCCCAGATCCTTTTCAGCTGTCCTACCACGTAGACAGCTATTCCCCACTTGTAGTTATGTATTTGATTTTTCCTTCCTAAGTGAAGTATTTTGCTCATCTTTATTGATTTTCATCTTGTTGAATTCAGATCAATTCTCCAATTTGTCAAAGTCATTTTGAATTTTAAACCCTGTTGATGAAAGTGCTTGCAACCCCTCCCAGCTTGCTGTCATCTGAAAGTTTCATAAGCATACTCTCTACTCCATTATCCAAGTCATTAATAAAAATACTAAATAGTACCAGACCCAGGACTGACCTCTGTGGGACTCCACTAGATATGCCCTCCCTATTTGACAGCAAACAATTGATAACTACTCTTTGAGTATGGTATTTCAATCAATTGTGCACCACCTTATAATAATTTAATCTAGACCACATTTCCCTAGTGTGCTTATGAGAATATCATGCAAAGCTGTGTCAAAAGCCCTACTCATATCAAGGAATATCATCTCTATTGTTTCCCCCAGTTCACTAAGTAAGCAATTTTATCAAAGAAGGAAATTAAATTGCTTTGGCATGATTTGTTCTTGACAAATCCATGCTGACTATTCCTTATAATCCTATTATGCTCTACATGCTTACAAATTGACTGTTTAATGATTTGCTCCAATGTTTTTCCAGGTATTGAAGTTAGGCTAACTGGTATATAATTCCCTGGGTGTTCCTTCTTCCCCTTTTTAAAGAAATGTACTATATTTCCCCTCTCCAGTCTTCTTGGCCTATCTGATCCTCCAGTAGTTTCCAAAGATAATTTTTAATGGGTCCAAGATTGCTTCAGCCAGTTCCTTAAGTACGGTAGGATAAATTTCATCAGGCTCTGCTGACTTGAATACATCTAACTTATCCAAATATTCTTTAAACTGTTAGCTCCCTATTTTGGCAAGTGTTCCTTCATCCTGACTGTTAATAGTAATTGTGTTGAGTATCTGGTTACCATTAACCTTTTCAGTGAAGACTACAGCAAAATAGGCATTAAGCACCTCAGCTTTCCTGATGTCATCAGTTAGTAGCTCTCATTTCTCAATAAGTAGAGGACCTACACTTTCCTTCATCTTTCTCTTGCTCCTAACATATTTAAAGAACCTTTTCTATTGACTTTTATGTCCGTTGCCAGGCATAACTCATTTTGTAACTTAGCCTTTCTGGTTTTGTCCCTACATACTTGTGCTGTTCTTTTGTGTTTCTCCCTATCAACTTCATCTCCACTTTTTGTATGATTCCATTTTGATTTTCAGGTAATTAAAGAGCTCTTGGTGGAGCCATATTGACCTCTTCATATTGTTTCTATCTTTTCTTTGAACTGGAATAGTTTGCAGTTGTGCCTTTGATATTGTCTCCTTGACGAATTGTCAGATCTCCCAGACTCCTTGTTCCCTTAGGTTTTCTTTCCATTGGACCTTACCTACCAGTTGTCTGAGTTTGTTAAAGTTTGCTTTTTTGAAATCCATTAGCCTTATTCTGCATCGCTCACTCCTTCCCCTCCTTAGAATAATGAATTCTATCATTTGATTATCACTGTCACCCAAATTGCCTTTCCCCTTCAGATTCCCTACTATTTCTTTTCCATTGGTCAGAATCAAGTATAAAATTCCTGTCTCCCTGGTTACTTCCTCTACTTTCTGGAACAAAAAGTTGTTGCTAATACATTTCAATTGGAAATTTTGTGTTTTGCTGTATTAATTTCCCAACAATGGCTGGGTAGTTAAAGTCCCCCATTACTACCCAGTCCTGTTTTTTGGATATTTCTGTTATTTGTTTTAGAAATGCCTCATCCATCTCCTCTTTCTGATTTGGTGGTCTATATTAGATCCCCATTATGATATCACCCCTATTTTTTAACCTTTTTATCTTTACCCCGAGACTCTCAACTCTCTTAACTGGTCCACCTCCCACCTCCTTCTGGACCTCAGAACAAGTGTATATATCCTTTATGTATAATACAACCCGTCTTCCCTTTTCCCCTGCTTGTCCTTTCTGAATAAGTTATACCCAACTTTACCACTATTCCAGTCATGAGACTTATCCCATCAAGTATCTGTGCTGCCAGTTAAATCATAATTTAGTTTATGTAGTAATACTTCCAGTTCTTCCTGTTTATTCCCCATACTCCTCACATTTGTGTACAGACATCTAAAATGTTGATCAGATTTCCTCACTGATGTCCATCTTGTTGTTCCTTTGACCCTATTGTCATTTTCCACATCTCTCTGAACATCTAATCCTCTGTTAGGTCATCTTTTTTACAGTTACCTGAGGGCTTTTGTCTTTGCCCCCATTTTAACTAGTTTAAAGCCTTCCTCACTAAGTTGGCAAGTTGGAGCATGAAGATCTTCTTCTTCTTCCTGGTTAAATAGACCTCATCTCATCCTAGCAGACCTTCTTTCTGGAACAGCTTCCCATGGTTGAAGAAGCTGAAGCCCTCTCCAGCATGTGCATGTACCTGCCTAAACCCTTACCCTCAACAGGGAGGATGGATAAGAACACAGCTCCTTTACCCTGTCTCCTAGAGGCCTGTAGGTGCTACTGATCTGCTCAGTTTCAGGCCAGGCAGTATCATTAGTGCCAACATGGATGAACATCATGGGGTAGTGAGCAGAGGGAATAATGGTTATCGGAAACCTTTATATAATGTCTTGGATATAGGCTCCAGGCAGGCAGCACACTTCTCTGGGTGTCATGTCAGGTTTGCAGATGGATGCCTCCATTTCCCTCAAAAGGGAGTCCCCAACCACCAGCACTCCATGTCTCCTTCTTTCAGGTTCAGTGGCAGTAAGCCTCCCAGCCTTGGGGACAAATGGCTCCTCTCCGCCATTGGGACTTGCTCCTCTCCTCCTGTTGCCAGAACAGTATATCGGTTCTTGACCTCAATGGACTGGGGGGGAGGAGGGACAGTGCAGGTGGAGCAATGACTACTGAACAAGGTGGCCAGCAGCCAGTCTCCTCCTTGGAAAGCAGCTAGTTATCTTGACTCCTCTGGTGCTGCTGCTGCAGTTGTCTGTAGTCTGCTAGCATCCTCCATCCCCGATGTTGCCACATGTGTCTGATAGATGAAGTCCTCATGCTCCCAAGATGCCATACAGATGAGTCACCTCCTCCTGCAGCTCTCTTTCCTGCTTCCTGAAGGAGTCCATCAGAAGGCACCTTTCACACCTGGAGAATCCCCTCCTTGGCTTTTGTTGGTGGGGATATGCAGGCTACATTTTCATCAAGTCAAGACCAGAACCTGAGTGAAAGTCTTCAGGGTCAGGGTGTCTGGCTGTTGGGGTCCTCACAGGCGCAGGCAAAGGAAGAACTAGCAGTGGTGTTGGCAACATGCCGTTTACTTCCCATGGTGTGTTCTTCCTTACAGAGTACCTGCAAGGTGAGGCAACAAAACAAAAGCACACACAGCTCTGGCTCCCTCTGCTGACAAACTCAACTGGCTAACTTTCTTAGTCTTCCAGCAGTCTTTGTCTCATTTGGGAGGATTAACAACACTTTAACTGTCACACACACTGTGGGTAGTCAGGGGGAGTTCAAATATCAAAAGATGGACCAAAACTGCAGTTTATTCTTTTTTAAAAAAAAATCATAATTTTTTGGCCAATTTCATGATTTCTGGGATCTGACTAATGATTTTTGAAATTTTGGAGTTGGCAATCATGGTGTTCATGCATAAACTTACTTACTAGGAGTAAGTGTTTTCAAGACCAAAGCCTTAGCCAAATTTTTTTTTAATAGGTTTTTTATAATTACAATGATTTGCAGACCTGTGCTGAGCTGAAATAAAGGACAGTACTGGGTAAACTGCATCTGACTCTAGAAGTTACATTAATTGTCCCTTATGAGGTTCCTCTCTTGAGATTTTTTTTTCACAGAATAGCATATTGAATTCCAAAATGTTTTCCATGCAGTATGAAATGACAGAACCACAACATTGAACCAATTTTCTGATATTTATTTTCTTGCTGATCAAATTGTTCTTTTTAGAATAATTTTACATTCAAACAATTGGCAATTTATTCTTGAAATGATTTCCACATCATGTAACACTCAGCCTAAATCAGAAAAAAATTAAACATTGTTTTTATAAAATCAAAACCAGATTAACATACTTTGGGAAAAATAGAAGAGGGAGCTAAAGACAGCACAGAAAAAAATAGTTGTTTGTTGGCATATATTTTGTTAAAACAATGAAACCTGAATATTGCCTGTCCTGATCCTCATTGGAATCTTAAATCCACAGAATGATCCTAATTGAATTTTCTTTGCCTAAATGGAGTCTGTCTTCATGCGAACTTGCTTTGAGGATGATGACAGGATGGAATGTCTCAGAGCACCAGTTTTATGAGACCTTGAGTCTTCCTTCTATTATCTAAACAAATAACCATGGACAAATCAAATTACAATTAACCCCACCTTATGGTTTAAAACTCCCTCCTATCCTTTAAAATGTCTCAGTAATTCAAATGAAATTTCTTCAATATTTAGTCCTTAAAATTTTCCTCTGGATTACAAAAGCAAAACAACCCTGTCTTATTTTCTATTAAAAACATGTATAAATTTAGGAAGATCAGTTGATATATGTTTCAGACAAGTTATGTCCACTCTGTAACACAAAGCTTGGAATCCCTCAGCAGCACCCATACTTGAACGTATGCTAAAATGAGTCAGTAAAGTGAGATTAATTGTTCTCTGACTATTTGCTCTTTTTTCTTTCTTTCATCACCAAAACAACTCTATATTGCAACATTGTGTGACACAAACTTAAGAATCTTCTCCCACGATGAGCGCTAGACACGTTCACTGCTGCAGTCATACAGGATTAGTTCCTTATCATTCTCATGGTGCAAACTCACTTGAAGGAGATATCAATATGAAAAACAATTTTTTAAATGTATGGGGAAACTGTTTGCAAGACTTAACGAGTTTAATTACATTGGTACAAAATCTGAAGGTTTTCAGCTAGTGACTATACCCCCACCCCCAAAAAAATAACCTCCACACCAGTCTTGTGTTTCTATTTATTTTCAGTCTTAATGTTGTTCTCCCTCAAAAATAATCTAAATTAGTTTCTTATTTTGAAAATTATAGATTAACACATGATCATTCAAATACATGTTTTCAGTTAAACCAGTCTTCTGCATCTATTTATGTTTTATTAGACCTTGTCCTAACAGATAAAGAGGAACTGATCATAGAACTAAAAATTAATGGTAGCTTAGGTACAAGTGACCATTACTTTATCACATATATGTATGGAGGAATTTAATGATAATTGCGAATCACTTCAGAACACCTTATCAGATACCCAATAAGCCACAATCGAGAAAGAAGACCATTCTGGTTAAAAGTCGACTTGGTTTACAGGGAAATAAAGGGAACTATAAAAATAGAATAAAGTAAATATATAAGAAATGAAGGAAAGGGGAAGTAGGTAGTTATAAATATAAAATCAGAAGTTAGGGACTGTAGAAAATTATACGGGAAGCCAAGGAAGAAGAAAAGAAATCTCTGACTAGCAGAGTTAAGGACAATAAAAAAGAGATTTTCAAAAATATATTAGGAAGAAAAAGAATCCTGACAATTGTGCTGGCAACACCAAACGGAAATGGTAGAATTATCAATAACAATGAAGAAAAGGCAGACGTGTTTAATAAACATGTCTCTTCTAAATTTAGGGGAAAAAACAAATGACATAATCTCATTCTATACTGGTAATAATAATATTTGCATTCCGCTAGTATTTCTGAAGGAAGTTAAACAGCTGCTAACAAAGTCAGACATTTTTAAATCAGCAGGTACAGATAACTTGCATGTAAGAAGTTTAAAAAAGCCAACTGAGGAGCTTGCTGGACCATTAATGTAAATTTTCAAAAGTCTTGGAGCACTAGGAAAGTTCCAGAAGACTGAAAAAAAGCTAGTGTGATCCCAATTTTTCAAAAGGGCAAACAGGATGATGAAGGTAGTTCTAGGCCTGTCAGCTTGACATCGATCCTGGGCAAGATAATGGAGCTGCTGATATGGGACAGAGGAATATGGAATAGGAGTAGAGAGATTATTTTCCTCTGTATTTGGCACTGGTGTGACTGCTGCTGAAATGCTGTGTCCAGTTCTGGTGCCCATAATTCAAGGAGGGAGTTGATAAATTGGAGAGGGGTGAGAGAAGAGGAATGAAAATGGTTAAAATATTAGAAAATCTGCCTTATAGCGATAGACTCAGTGAGCTCAATCTTTTAGCTAAACAAAGAGAAGATTGAGAGGTGCCTTGATTACAGTCTCCATGGGGAGCACCTGCATGGGGAACAAATAATTAACAA
Source organism: Chelonoidis abingdonii (assembly GCF_003597395.2). Taxonomy (NCBI): domain Eukaryota; kingdom Metazoa; phylum Chordata; order Testudines; family Testudinidae; genus Chelonoidis; species Chelonoidis abingdonii. Next base: position 125,734,023 of record NC_133770.1, read on the forward strand.
TGGGCTCTAGCAGAGAAAGGTATAATATGGAAATAAGGCATACATATTTAACCTTAAATGTAAAAATATCTTTCTAAAAGATATGCTGTAGAAATTATTTTGGTGAAGTTCTATGGCCTATGTCACAGGAGGTCACACTAGATGATCACAATGGTCCCTTCTAGCCTTGGAATCTATGAATCTATATCTGAAATGCCCCTAAGATTTTTCAGAATTTTAAAACAATTTATCAGGTCTTTTGTATATATATGTTATTTTGGCTCCAATCTGGCAAATTGGCACATGCTTAATTTTTCACATATGAATAATCCTATTGAAGTCAATGTGCAGTCAGAGGGGTTTTATTTCTGTACTGAAGCAGGTTCTCTCAGGGTATTTGGAATGGGCCACCCAAATATCCTGAGAGAACCTGTTTCAGTACAGAAATAAAACCTTCTGTGGCCATACACTCCTCATTGTTACTTCCACCCCACACAAGAACCCATACGGAGTATCATCAAACAACTACAAACCATACTTGTTGGGGACCTGCAGACTTATCTGCAGTGATATCATGATCAGCGCCCCCCATAACTTGCCTTTTAAGATCACATGGGTACTATGCATGTGGTGTACCTTATCCAGTGCACTAAATGCCCACTAGCAAATATATGGGTGAAACCAGATAATCACTATGCTTTCAAATGAATTCACACAGGAAAATAATAAAAGACAGAACTACCACATCACTGAGAGTGAATGCTTTTCACAAAGCAATCACTCTGTATCTGACTTACCAGTCCTCATCCTCAAAGAAAACGTGCACAATACTTTCAAAAGATGAACCTGGGAGCTTAGAGTCATAACTTTACTAGAGAGTAAAGAAACATGGACTGAATAGAGACACTGGATTTATGGCTTATTACAACACTCTTTAACCCACTAATGTCTCCCCTCAACTGCTTTCCCCTCCCTCTTTCCTCCCTGTGATTGGAGGGATATTAACGGACCACTTCACCTTCAATGGTCCCTTGAAATGTGTTAACTACTTATGTTAAACAATTTATTCCATCTTGTATTTAGCTGTAGGAGAGCTCTGTGTAAGCTCAAGAGCTTGTCTCTCTCAGCACCAGAAGTTGGTCCAATAAAAGATATTACCTCACACACCTTGTCTAGATTGAATAGAATAATTTACTTATGATGCAATTATGAAGGGTCAGATTTTCAAAAGTGTTCAGCGATCTATTGTTTTTAACTCAGTCAATCATGATAATCAGAAGGCTACTATATGTTCCTCTTTAGACTTTTAGGGCCAGATCTTCAAAGGGATCCATCACTCAGACGCTCCCATTGAGAGCTCCTTAAAAGTCTATAAAACAACATAGCTTCTTATTTTCAGATTTCTTAGTTTCTGCTGATATAGTTTTCAATTACTAGTATGACAGAGATATGGCTAGAAGAGCTTCCTTTCTTCTCAGGATTTGTAATTTGGCAAATACATCTAATTGAAAGATGACTGAGGGAAAGTGCAGAAAGGAAGAATATAAAATAGTTACAAATTTAACAAATATCAGAGTTGCTGTCCCTCTTTTACTTAGAACAAGTCCAATAATGAGCAGGAAAAGTTTGCCAGAGTCCTGACTTTTTTCCCCATGATGAGGGAGCCCCTGCACATGACTAACTCCCTTACTCCAATCCTGAGGGCCAGGGTGTGTGAAGGGGTACATAAACTCCTTTAACCACTTTGTCATTGATGAGAACTCCTATGGGCAAGGCTGGTACTAGCCCTCTGGCCCTGTCAATCATGTCAAGGGTGGAATAAGAGTTTAAAAGCAGTTGCTGAGCAGCTCTGGGAGAGAGCGGATGGCAGTTCTGCTTCTTTGAAAGAAGACTCCTGGAAGCAAGGCCGGCTCCAGGCACCAGACGAGAAAGCATGTGCCTGGGGTGGCACATTGAAAGGGGCGGCATTTCGGCTAATCTTGGGGCGACCAGCCCAGCCCTGCAGGGACATGGACCCTGGCCCGGGGGGCAGGGCAGGAACTAGCGATCCCCGACGCTCATCATGCCGCCGGGGTCCCCGGGACGCTCCACTCCCCGCCGCCTGCACCGGCCTCCGCCTCCCGCGCCGCTCTGAGCCCAGCCTGGCCAAGCTGCCTTTAAAGGAGCAGCTGAGCCATCACCTCCTGCGGCCCCTGGGCACCAGAAGGAGGGAGGGTTCTGTGGCAGCCTGGTGGGCAGCAGTGGCAGGATCGGTTCTACTGCAGCCCGGCAGGCACTGGAGGGAGGGAGGGAGGGTTCTGCGGCGGCCCGGCGGGTAGCGGTGGCAGGGACGGTTCTGTGGTGGCCTGGCGGGCACTGGAGGGAGGGAGGGAGGGTTCTGCGGTGGCCCGGCTGGCAGCGGAGGGGTGGCCCTCACTGGTCCTGGTGCCATTTGCACTGTGCCGAGCCCCGCTGCAATGCCGGCCCCTCGCAGAGGTCGCAGACCCCAGCTAGTGCTACCTGTGTCGGTCCCCTTGGAGCCTGCCTGGCCGGGAGAGGCACCCCAAGGCAGGAGGGGGGATCCCCACTCGCCCGGCTGTAAGTGAGCTACAGCGCCTGGCTGCCCAAGGGCAGAGGGAGCGGGCGGGTGCTGCCCTTCACCACCCTTTTTTTTTTTGCCTGGGGGGGCAAAAAAGCTAGATCTGGCCCTGCCTGGAAGCCTTCAGGAGAACTGCCCTCAGGAAGCCCCCCCTGTGCCTACGAGGAGACAACAACCTTGGTATACTGGCTGGGTAAGATTGGCTTGCCTTAGGGCTTGCTGCACCTATTAAGTGATTGGTCTTCTAACCCTTTCAGGGTTATGGAATCTGAGACCATACAAAAAAGGCTAAAGGAGTAGGGGCCAAGACCCCTAACTCCTTCAACACAAACTATTTAACTCAATTTGTACCATAGAAACCCTTATACTTAGGCAGATAGGGTGCCCTGAGGATTTGTCTTGTTTGTGCCACAGGAGGCACCCATCAGCAGCCTGAGAACTGTGATGGGAACATAGGACATAAACTGGAAGTTGAGTCCCAGGGATATTGAGCCCTGACTCCTACCATCACAAACAACCCCATGATACAATTTCCCATGGAAAATTTAGGTTTTATGAAACTACATTTTCCTTAAAGAAAAAAAAAATCTAACAGAAAATAGGTAGTAATGCCTGGCAGCCACTGAACACAAGGTAAGTCTTTCTAGTGCTTTTAAAAGATTAACAAACAGGGATAACTCAATAGGCAGTATCTTCTACTAGACTGGACATGGTAGGGTTGGAAAGACCTTGGAAGTGTGAGGGTAGGAAATTGAGTTTATTCATATGGACATGAGACTTGACAATTAAAAGAAATAGTATAGATGTCTCCAATAGATATTCCCCTCTTAGGACAAAACTAATTTAGTTATACATGTTGGAATCAAAGGCAAATAAGAAGGTACCTCAGTTAAAATATCTATTAGATATGCTTGATCTTTGAGACAATGAATTATCAGAAAAGCCTCATTTTGATTTCTTTGTACTATACTCTAGGCTTTGTTTATCATGTCCCTTATGGTTTATTTATATCCATTGTACAGCTGGTAGTAAGATGTCTGAATGAATGATATGAGTTAAGAAGACTTTTTAAAAGAGTGAAATCATCATATTATCTCTATTGGAATGGGGGAAAGATAGACAAAAAATGAGAAGAAAAAAATAAAAACAATTTCATACCAATACACCATGCTTCCATACAAAGCTAGTAAGTGTGATTGCACAGACCTATCTAGCATATTGTCTGTTTATGCAGTAAATTTATACCAGTAAAAGGTTTATTAATTTAACTGTAGTCTTGGGTATAAGAATGACATGAATAGTCTCAGATCACATTTATTCAGTTCATAGAGGGATTTATTTGAAATATCTGATAACCATAGTTTAAGTAACAGATTTTCTTCTGTCTGGTTATTTCAGTCAGATATCTCTGTAGTTTTGTACCTCAGCAATAAACTCTTCAACTGGATGACATAACTTGGCAATCAGCAAATTAGAACAGCATGTAACTTCTAATGAAAAAGAATTAAATATGCTGCTCATAACTCTGCTGCAGAGGTTTTGCTGAATATATAACCTTTATGTGAACTTATCTCATTAATCACAGGGAAAAATGTAGCTACTTCACATATGGAATGGAGAAAAAAACAGACAGAGTAATTTACCACTACATAGCACTCACTCGCCAAAGAAGAATGATAGTTTCTTAGGGGAGAGTTGACAAGGTGCAGGTTAAATACCTGTGTTGTTATTTCTGAAGAGTTCATGCAAATGATATATATAAAAATAAGGTGTCCTCTTTCTCATTTCAAGGATTTCCTGTGAAATTAGTGGAGAGGACACCTTATTTAGACACTGTAAATCAGGCCTGTACACTCACTTGAATTCTCTTTTCTGTAGTTTTTTTTTTTTTTTAATGTCATGGCAATTCCATATTGGAAACCCAAAGCAACTATTTACTATCTACATGTCCACTCAATATTTGCTTTTAACTTAATTTTTCAATACTTATTTTAAAAGCAAACAAATATTAGCTTGATTATTTAGCTCAAGCAATAGGTTTCATTTTGATTTGATATTTACTGTCTCCCTTCTTCCTCTGCCCCGGCTTTTACAGCTACCACCATGCTCTACTTTCTTGACTTGTTCTAGTAACCTTTCTTATGTTCCTGTTCATTAAGCAATGACTCACTGCTATCTATAAGGTTTCACTACATGAAGCGATCCTGAATAAAGCAATGCCTTGTCAGTTTCAAAAATGACCCCATGCTACTGAAACAATCTCTTTATAAACCCTCACCCTGAGGGGCAAACACAGCACACTGTTACACTGAAATGTTGCTATTTCCTTCCACCTAAAAATACACAAGTCCTGGCATTCTTCTACCATATCAAGTCCCTGATTCAGTCCACTTTGACATACATTGGGATTACATTGCAATGCTGCTGGTGATATGGGAATCTGATAAATTAACATTCAGAGCTTCTAATGGTAAGAGGTGTGGTATTCTTATCAGTACCATTTAGTAGCACAGAGGATAGGACTTTCACTATAGGTTTTTTTCAGCACTTTTCTTGAGGTACCTCTTAGGAGGTAGCTACCAAGTTTGTGAAGACAATAAGGCCTGGATGCACAATAGGAGTTAGGTGCCTAAATCTTTGTTTTAGACATCTAATTCCCAGACTATTGCAATGCAGAGGACTCCTGCTGAACCCCGTAGGCACCTAAAATTGCTCAGAGCCTTAATTTTTGCAGTAAAAGTTCCCTATGTGCATATGTTTCTGCCTCTGTGAATGAACACTGCGGCCTCCCTCTAGGTGCCCTAAGGTCTATTTCCCACCTAAGCCCCAGAGTAATTCACAAACCAGAGAAAAACAGATATTTGGCTACCTAACGGGGGATGCAGGGCCTGATTTATTAGGCACTCTTTGAGAGTGCCTACCAGATCAGGCTCCTTAGGAGAGTTCACACAGAGGAGCTGGGGGATGGAGAGCAGAGAACCCCTTCTCACTATTTCTCTCTCTGGCCCAACAAATCTAAGTATCACTGGGCCAGAGAAAGAGAAAAACAGTGAGAATGACTCTGTAAGCTGGTGGTTAGAGCACCCACCTGGCAAACTCAGTGTCCAGTCCTCAGTTCCAATCACTCTTTCATTATTTATCTACTGTGGAAACCACCCATCAGACTATTTCATAGCTCAGTGGTTACAGCATTCTCCTGAGAACTAGAAGACTTCTGTTCAAATCCTTCTGGCAGAGAGGGGGTGTATTGAAACTTGGTTTCCCACATCCCAGGTGAGTGCTCTAACTACTGGACTAAAAGTTATGGTGGCACCATCTCCTCTGGTGACCAGACTTCAAATGGGATCCAATCCAGTAAGTGATATCTGAGCATGCCTATTGGATTAGGCCCCACAGGCAAATGCTTATCTTCCCTGGTTCATGAATCATGCTGGGGCTTAGGCAGGAGATAGGTGTCTGGATGTCTAGAGAGAGGTGGTTTGGCAGGAGGTTTCTGAATTTCAGTGGAGCCTAAAACTGGGATTTAGATGACTAAGTATCTTTGTGAATCTGCACAAAAAAGTCATGAGGAAATCTAGTAAAACTAAACAATTACAAGAACTATTTATGTAAATAATAAATTCATCACTATTGGAATATCTTATACTTTGAGGCACTGCCACAGATACACCACAGACTGAATTCCCCTGAAATAGCAAGGACCTGCTGCATCCATCCCAGAGATGTGCCAATAGTAAGTAACCCCATGGCCCTTCCGGCAGGTTCCAGCAGGGAAGGGTTAGCTTGGATATCCACTAGTAGTTCCATATGAGCCCTGCCAGTGGAGGCTGTGAAAGAACTGTTCTGAATCAGCATATCCTCTGGCTGCCTTGGCCATGACCCCTCATTTGTCAATGCCACTTAGTTTTTTGGTTTCTCTGACTCGTTGTGGCCTTTATGCCATAGGAGACCTTGAGTCACAGCAACTGCTTCCCAGTAGCCTTGAGCCAAGATTGAGCCAGTATAGATCCTGAATAAATCTAAACATGCATATTTATAGATTTTTAAACATCAAATACAAAACTATTCATCATTCTCTCTCCTTATGCTATATGCTTGTGAGAAAATATATGGAATAAGAAAAATACCTGATATAATCAGTCTTTAACATAAATTATGTATGATCAAATATGGCAGATAGAGGGAAGGAAATATCCCTTCTTCTATAATTAGTATTGCACAGAAAAAAAGAAGCAAAAGAAAAAAAAGTTGTTTTTAAAGTCTCTAAACAATCTGGGTACAGGCAATATCAGAAGTCACTCTGATATGGCCATTTTTGCAAAGACTCAGACAAATATTTCAAAACATTTCATTAAATATCTTTCAGACATGGTGCCAAGTGTATGTTATACTATATGTCTGAAACATCAGAATCACTGTACAAAAACAGCCATTGGCTTTTACAGGCTTCTAGTCATTCCAGCCATGCTCGTGGATTCAGAAAGGCAATTTAGATAGCGATGATGAGGTAATTTGTTAATGTGTTACTCTAGTTTTATGCCAGTTTAACCCCACTGCACTCAATAGAATTACACTGGTGTATGTAATTCAGGGGTGAATCATGCCTGAGGACTTCTCTATCACATTGCCAGTACTCTGGACCATTCAGAAATTGTTTGATGTGCTATTTAGTACAGTAACTCCCTGAAACTAATTTAAAGCTGACTAGAAGTAGAAAGCTTTCAATGCTCACAGACTTATAGAGTATGTGTTTACCATGAAGAGATAAAATTCAGAGATAAAATTCTACACCTGGTGAAGCATTCTGCAATATTCTGTGTTATTCTGCTTGCAAAGATCTTTGGCAGGAGATACCTTTACCTCTTTGCAAGCAATGTATGGATAATCTTTCAATAGATTATCCTCAACCACCGGCAGGTTACAAAAAACACATGTGTGAGATGGCCATTGATTTTTCCCTTAGTGATCCTGAGAAGGAAAAATTAATTAGCAAGCAGTGGGATTTGTCTACTTTGTATCTTATGCCTAGTTAGCTTTGAAAATATCTACTAGGTGAAGCTGTTAATTAGGCAAAAGTTAGGGAAAGTATTGAATGAATATGCACGAACATGTGCCTTGTCAGAAATATTTCAATTTTTATATGAAATACAGCTTATGAAATGTTATTTCAGCATTTAAAGTCTCTTTGCTAGTGCATAGTAACAAAAAGCCTAAGGGGCAAATGAAAAAATTACCATAATTTAGGAATTAGCCCAGTCCAAAATGTGAAAACCTCTGACTATTCCATGTGTTGCCCACATCAGAGGATAATATCACTGGAATGGGTGGAGAACTTCCAAATTGTGACATTTTTTGTAGTGTATAGCTAATAAGAGAGCCGGGCAAATCTTTAATATTGTTTGTAGAATTAGTACTGCCCTCTACAGTTATATAATTTAATTGTGATGAATAGTTTGAATTTGAAAATGAATTAAATTGTAGAACAAATGCAGAGAAATATCACTTCCTTTATGACTACTACTGTTGTAAATTATCACGGAGTAAGTAAAGTAAAAAAGTAAAGTTTATATGCAGATTATACCTGGATGAATGACTGACATGGCTACAGCTATACTGCATACAATGATCTTTCTGACAGTTGACTCTGGAGGACAAAGTTCATGGAACATAATAATAAAAGAATTCACAAGTTTATTTAGGGCCTGATTCTCCCATTTACATACAACCCATAAGAAGGGTCAGTGCTGCAGTCACTGTGCCAGGGCATACACCAGGAGCCATTCTGCCTTGAGGTGCGAGAGTGTCTCCCACAGCCAGCAGGTACATGGAGGATGAGAGTCACTTGTGTGGGGAGCAAGTTACTCTGCCCTGAGTGTGTGCACAGGAATATATGAAAACATGGATTCTTTTGGGTGCTGGGAGGCAGCAGCCTGTGTGTTCCTCAGAATGCAGGGACTACAATTCTGCTTGGGCTTCATATAGCCTCTGAAGTTGGGCAGAGGCTCCTACCCCCTCCTCCTACCACTGCATACCCAGATAGGGGACCAGGACCTTTGGACAGAAAAGATATACTGAATTTGCTCTTTGACAAACTACTTCTATTTCCCAAGAATCTCTATCACTTTATTGCTCTCTAACCATCTGTTTTTCTCATCTGACCCTCAGGAAAGCTCTGGTATCCATATTAACCCAACAGCAGAATTCCAAGGAAATCCCCTTGGCAGATTCTGGGTGGGATCCTGGCCCCACTGAAGTCAATGGCAAAACTCCATTGGCTTCAATAGTGCCAGAATTTCACCCTACCTATTTGGGTCAGAATTTGGCCCAAGTTTACTTGTGAATTGCCAGATGGCTCTTTTAAAGACCTTTCTGTTAGTAGTATAGTGTATAGTGTTGTACACGGACAATGGACAGAGACAGCAGTAAAGGCTGGGTACATGCCTTCATGACCAGGGAAACTTTCAGTTCACATCTACTTTTCAATATAACTGAGTTATTTTTATATATCAAACATCTTACCTGTGATGATGTAGTACAAACTACAAAATTAATGACTAATTCTACATCCCTTACTTTGTTGAGTAATAGCTTGTTCACACAATCATTTGAACTAATTTGATCCAAGTTTTTCCCTTGGAAAGTTGTAATGAGAGGAAAAAGTTACAATACAAAGAAAGTTCATTTGTGCTGATTAAAAAAAGTTAGGATTTGTATTAACAATTAGTTATCACAAACCAGTCCCATATATTTCATGATGGTTTACCATTGCATAACCTACTCTATATTTATTATATGCACCTGGCATACTGTACTTCTATTCAGATCACTTCAATTAAACCAGCCTCCAAGCCCCCATATAAAACAATGGAAGTTCTGAAATGTAGAAAAACAAGAGCAACAAACTCATGAATAGCCCAGTATGTGAAGGCAGGCAATCTGCAGATTAGTGCAGCAATTTCCTGCTGTTAACACCATAAACATGCTGTACTGTGTTAATTAAATTCTCTTACCTTCAGTCCAGCAACTGGAGCTGCATTAGAGGATATGGACTAGAAATTAGATGACCCATAGAATAAGAATTGATGCCTTTTTAGGACACAAATCCTATTTTTGGAAGCTTGAGAATAATCGCAGCACTCTGCAACCTTCTGGCTAAAATTACAAGCACAATTTTCCCACTGAGAGAAAATTTGCTTAAGACACATAACAACTCCTGGGTAAGTATTAAAAGGGTGGTATGCATTCTTTGCAGAGCTCAACATTCTAAAAAAATTGTTTAATTCCACAAAAAATAATTGGGCCTTTGGCTGTTTCATTTTCTTGACTAGTTGATAATAAGATTGATATAGACAAACAAATTGTATATTATATATGACTGTCCTTGCTGTTATTAGGTATACAGATGGGAAAACCATTTAGATAAAATAAAACCCAATCAATATCTTTATCCAGAACTTGAACCAACGTTGAAAGTGTTGATAACTTTCCCCCCAAGAGTTAAATTCAGATGGAAGCAAACCAGTTGATAAAGCTCAGGTTATTCAGTCAGGGAACAAGATGAGGGAAGATTGAAAAAATGAATTTGTTTAGTCAGGAGAAGAGAAGACAGAGTGGGAACATGACAACAATTTTCAAGTACATAGAAAGTTTTTACAAGAAGGAGGGAGAAAAATTGTTTTCCTTAACTTCTGAGGATACGATGAGAAGCAATGGGCTTAAACTGCAGCAAGGGTGGTTTAGGTTGGACATTTGGAAAAACTTCCTAACTGTCAGGGCAGTTAAGATTTGGAATAAACTGCCTAGGGAGGCTGTGGAATCTCCATCACTGGAGATTTTTAACAGCAGGTTAGACAAACACCTGTTGGGGATGGTCTAGGTAATACTTACTCCTGTCATGAGTGCAGACTACTGGACTAGACGACCTTGAGGTCTGTTCCAGTTCTACAATTCTATGATTTGTTCCAAATCCTCCTCTATTTACACCTCAATCTGGGACTGTTTCTCAAATTTTCACCTAAAAAGAATGGCTCAGGTGTGGGAATCTCCCTCACAGTCTCCACAGTGAAGACCAGTGCAAAGAATCCTCAAGCTGCTTGGCCTGGGTTAGCCCCAAAGAACAAAAAAGCTTGCTTATTATAGAAGCCTCTATTACCTTCGGACTTAAAATTGTACCTTATTTGTGTATGTATGTTTCCTGCTTTAATCTTATAAATAACGCTCTTATTTCTTCTCGTAGTTAATAAATATTTTGTTAGTGTATTACAGGATTGACCACAGGTGTCTTTGAGATCTGACTAAAATTGACCTCGAGTAAGTGACTGGACCTACGGGACTGGGAGTAACCTGAATATTGTTGTGATCTTTGGTGTATCACATAGTTCAGCTTGTCTGGGTGGCAAAATAGAAATCCAAAGGGACTGTCTGTGACTCCATGGTAACACTGTTAACGTGCTTTAGGAGTTCACACTTTTTACTGAGTTGGTGAGCTCCCCTGCTTCCACACACCACTGTGTGCAGATGTAAAAGGCAGTGCTGCTCTTAGACGTGCTGTTCCTTCTTGCCAGAACTCCAGTGTAGAGAGGCAGAAGGGTGGGTTGTGGAAAGGACATGTGCAACACATCTCAATGAACAACAGTTACTGAATAGTTACTAAAATGTGTGACTTAGTTGATCAGTCATGTTGCTTGAATACAGAATGTCGAATACCAAACCATTTCAACAAATGAAATTAGACCAAGGTATTACAGCTCTCAGGAGACTACACTATTAAGTGGCATAGGTAGATAATGGCAATGACCCAGGCGTGCCAGTGCCCAAGACCCCTCTAATTGCAGGGAATTGATTAAATGAAATCGACTCAAATAACCCTGGCAAGTGACTCCCTTCCCATTTTTCAGTGAAAACTCCCCAAAGTCACTGCGAAACTGACCGGGAGAAAAACTCCTTCCCCAGGGAGGGATCGCTCAGTGGTTTGAGCATTGGCCTGCTAAACCCAGCATTGTAAATTCAACGCTTGAGGGGGCCATTTAGGGATCTGAGGCAAAAATCTGTCTGGGGATTGGTCCTGCTTTGCAGTCCCTTCCAACCCTGATATTCTATGATCACATGAACATGCAGTCTATGAATTGATCAGTACGTGAGCAATTCATATAGTGACATTTGGTCTGCATATAGCAGTCAAATTTTGGTTCTTGAGTTTAATGTGTGGGTGGGTGTTTGTGGCCTGTGCTATACAGGAGATGAGGCTAGTTAATCTTGTGGTCCCTTCTGGCCTTAAACTCTATGACATTCTTTGTCAAATATTTTCTAATCATGAAGACATTAAAATTGTGGTATTTCCACATTCAACTCTTGAAAAGAAAAAAAGGCTAATTTCAAATAAATTATTTGCAACTACTAATTTGAGCAGCACTAATAACACCATAAGCCCTGGGAGAGGCAGTTTCTCTGATTCCTGCTGCTCCTGCTGTTCAGGGATATTGATGTTCTAGACATTATGAAGATTATCCGAATTGACATTAGTCTAGTCACAACTATAGCAAAATCCTTCTTCGTTATACAAATTAATTTGCAGTGAAAACCTGTATAAAGAGATTCTGAACAAACAGAAGACTATTGAAATCTTACACTTCATTGTACAAATAAAATTTGTAATTAAGATTTAGGACAGGAAGCTCCTATTCCTGCTTCAAGCAGCTCTTCTCAGCAGAGTTGTGAGATTCCATTCATTTAAATATTCACCGGGCATATTACTACTTTATTCTAATGTATAATAAGAGAGTAAGAATCAAAGGTATATTAATTCCAAATGGAATGAATTCCAGTAAAATTGTATAATATTAATTAGAGCCATACTCTGTCTGGCTGTGTTTAACGGCCAGGAAGAATTAGTGAGGATATATGGCACCCAAAAGGAGGTGTATAGGTGCCAAGGACTTACCTCAACCCCTACTCTGCACTGCACTAGCAAAACTGACACAGCCTGGGGAGTAAGCAATAAGCTTACTGCTCCTGTAACACAGGGAATTCTGAGGGGAGTGTTTTTTGTTTGCTTTTTATTATTTTATTTTTATTTTCATCCAAAAGAATCAGAGATGGAATACTGGATTTGGTGGGCCTTTGCCCTGAGATGGTACAGAGCATTGTCTCTCTCAGTTGCTTGGCTGGCTGGTTCTTACTCACATGCTCAGGGTCTAACTGATTGCCATATGTAGGATCAGGAAGGAATTTTTCCCCAGGTCAGTTTCTCAGTGACTTTGGCGAGTTTTCACTGAAAAATGGGAAGGGAGTCACTTGCCAGGATTACTTGAGTAGACTTCATTTAATCAATTCTCTGCCATCAGAGGGGTCTTGGGCACTGGCACGCCTGGGCCATTCCCACGTAATAGTGTAGTCTCCTGAGAGCTGTAACACCTTGGTCTAATTTTAGTTGTTGAGTTTAGTGTGCAGGTGCTGAGTGGTGTTGGCAGCCTGCACGGGAGGTCAGACTAGATGATTTGGTGGTCCCTTCTGGCTTTAAATTCTATGACTATTACCTAGTGCTTCCTCTGCGGTAGCACAGGCCTGCACGGCACTGACTATGGGTTTTGTTTAAAGGCATCATGTACCCCAACAATAGTCTGTTTTAGGGATGAAATTATAATTGAAAAGACAAGCATTTACTCAGCATTTTCTGAATTGTGCATACCACAAGTAGATTTCTACTAAGGAGTTCATTCTGGTGATTCTTATTCCCCTGCAAAAGAAGTTTTAGTGACTTATTCATATCCACCGAGACACCCAGGTGGTCATTTACATCTGTTTTGTGGTTATATTGCTAAACGGAGCCTATTCAACAGTACCAGCTCTGCAGTGATGTAAATCCTTCATAGTTTTTTTAAATATGCGCTATTATGCTCCAGTGTCAGACACTGAAACAATGTTTCAATGCTGTTCGTCCATCTTCTTGAGTACACATCACTAAGGCTAGGATTTTGTCACAGATATTTTTAGTAAAAGTCATGGACAGGTCATAGGCAATAAAGAAAAAATCACAGAAGTGCATGACCTGTCTCTGAATTTTACTAAAAATATCCATGAAAAACTGGAGAACCTGTGGGTAGCTGTGGGCCTGGCTGGGAGCTCTGAGGGCCTTGCCCGCCCATGGGGACTTTGAGCACCAGAGTCTCCCCTTCCCCATGGCGGCGGGGAGCTACAGGGTACAGGACAGGACCCAGCAGCTCCCAGCCGCCTGAGAGCTGAAGCCACGTAGGTCTTTGGAAATCATGGACAACCAACCAATCAAACAAACAAAAAAATCCAGTAAACTTCGTTTTCTCTGCAAACCCCTTTGTAAAATATTTCAGGAAACATTTTCGTGTGCTGCTGAAGCACATTCATGGTGTTCCATTTGAAAGGTGAACAGGCAAATATGGTGTTCTGACCCACTGAACTGTATTATATGGGTACTTCTGGAATGAGGACATAGATCCATTAATTTCATAAAGAGTAATAGAAGAAAATCAGTAAGCTTTTGCATTACATTTCCTTGTTTGTTATCGTTTTCTCCTGGAACATTAAAGTTACTTAAACGTAATATGTGTGTATGTGTGTTCATTTCCTTCATTTGTTAGTCATAGGTAAAAGAATAGACTTGGCTCACAGAAGTGTAAGACACTTGATTCGTGAGATTTATCAGCTCTACTTATCATGTCAAACATCTGTATGCACTTTTTATTTTCTTATGCATGATAGCCTTCCTGCACATAAGAGCCCCTAAATCCTTCTAGCCCAGAGAATAAGAACCACCATCTGGGATTCACTGATGAGTCTTCTTCATAGATTGTTGTCATGTACAATAATTTCTCATGCTAAAATTCACAGTGAAATTATTGTTGAAACTAATTACTGTATATATCCCATAAACACATTTCTAAATTAAATAACTTGGTTATTGAAAAGGAAAATCCAATGTAGCAGTTGGCCCATACCATAAGTTTGTCACCCGTACAAGTTAAGGTTAAAAACAAAGTTTTTTTCAGTTGTATGCACATTTTTAAAGTATTTAAAATTCTTTAACTTTTATTTTTTGTCATTTATATAATTTAAATGTGTCCCAACCCACAACTTGCTCTCAGTTTGAGATAGTCTGCAAGATAGTTCAATGCATAGTGAAAATCTATAACTGCTATGAACCCTTTAAAATATGCTAATAGCAATATCTAGCATTTTGTTTTTCCAAAACACTGTTCAATATTTTGTAACTTGTCTGCTTAAAGTTAGACACTTAAACCCCTATTTAGACACATAAATAAGTCACCTAATATAAAATCTATCAGTCTTTACACTTCTGAAAATGAATCACTTATATTGCCTCCTACATATGCATTTAGGTGCTTTAAGCACTCAAGTTTGAAAACTGTGACCTAAATGACTTTCCCAAGCTCATACTGTTGTCACTATTAAAAAGGCAACATTTGCCAAGAACATACTAGTTAGAATAGGAAATAACTGCTCTGCCTCAGATACTGCTGTGCTATAACAGTTGTGACTGGTCACTATGGATTAGATTCACAAAAGGACTTATGAGGCTAACTGCATTTTAGTTAAATTCCAGCATCAGCACCTACTAAGATTCGCAACCCCCCTGTTTGGCTACCCCAGGGCACTACAGGTACATAAACTTGCTTAGCATCCACATTTTTGCAGTAAAAGTTTTCAAGGTGCCTATGTTTCTGACTCTGGGCATGCACACTGCAGCCCCATGCCAGACATCCAGATGACTAAGTCCCCCAGTGATTCAACAACTGGGAAAAGACAGACTTTCCTCCATCTAAATTGCCTGCAGAGCTGTATTGGGGAAGGGATAGCTCAGTGGTTTGAGTATTGGCTGGCTAAATTCTGGCTTGTGAGCTCACTTCTTGAGTGGGCCAATTAGGAATCCGTGGCAAAATCAGTACTTGGTCCTGCTGGTGAAGGAAGGGGGCTGGACTCGATGACCTTTTGAGGTCCCTTCCAGTTCTATGAGATACACATATCTCCATATATTTTATTTGTTGTAAGGGGAGGGATAGCTTAGTGGTTTAAGCGTTAGCCTGCTAGACCCAGGGTTATGAGGTCAGTCCTTGAGGGGGACATTTAGGGATCTGGGGCAAAAATATGTCTGGGGATTGGTCCTGCTTTGAGCAGGAGGTGGGACCAGATGACCTCCTGAGACCCCTTCTAACCCTGATATCCTATGGATGAGGAGGAATCTGCTATCTCTCACATGAGTGCCCTAGCTTCTGGACCATGAGCTATTCTGGTGTAAGGTTGTCTCCTGTTGATGCTGTTCCATTGTGGATAATTAATTAAAAAACCTCATCAGAGCAAGGGGATTGGATCCTGGGTCCACCACCTTGCAAGTGAATGTGCTGACCAGCAGACTATACAGGCATTTTTATGCACTTACTATTGGTCTTTCACTGGGCTCACAAATCTTTCATTAGTTCACCACAGTGTAACAGCTTCAACAGAAAAGACTAAATCAAACCTCAGGATAGCCCATAGCCCAATGGTTAGGAAAGACACCTGAAGGGTAGCCCAGCTTTGTCCAAATTACTGCACTATATCAGGAGGAAGAAGGGGGACTTAAACCAGGGGGGCTTTCAGATTCCTAGCCACTGGGCTAAAAGCTGTTGGGAGTGGGAGGTCCTTCTTGCAAAAATGGTATAGGTGCCTAACCCCAAAAAGGGTTTACAGCTGAAAATTCCAGCAAGTGGGAAGGGCTGCAGTTTAAAAAAATAAACCCTTCCCTCTGCTTATAATCAGCTAGCAGAGAAGCAAATTAATAATCTTACTGGCTTTTGGATTCTTATCTTTCCCACTTTGCTGCCACCATGTCGTAGCTTTCCCTACTCAGATTTGAACCTTAGCGTTCATAACCTGAGAAGCTAGCATAAACTCCTCTAAGCTTAATTACCAGCTTAGATCTGATAGCCTGCCACCAACCAGGAATTCCAGTGCCTGGTACACTCTGGTCCCCCCAAAACCTTCCCTGGGGACCCCAAGAACCCAAATCCCTTGGATTCTTAAAACAAGGAGAAATAAACCATTTCCCTTCCTGCTCTTTACTTCCTCCCAGATTTTCCCGCCCTGGGTATACTAGGAGATTTCCCTGCTTCAATCCCTTGAAACACAAAACCGAGAGGACAATTTACCTTCCCCCTCCTTCTTTTCCCCCCTCCCAGTCTTTCCCTGAGAGAGACAGTAATCCTGGCACAGAGATTCCTATCCCCTTGCCATAACTAGAAAAAGAAAAGTCAACAAGTTTTAAAAAAAGAAAGCTTTATATAAAAAGAAAGAAAAAGACAAAAAAATTAATCTCTGTATTAAAGTGACAATACAGGGCTACTGCTTAAAAGAAAAATATGAATAAACAGCCTTATTCAAAAAGATATCCAGTTCAGAGTACTTATAGCCAAATACACATAAAGACTCCACCAGCCAGATACACAGATGCAAATACAGCAAAACAATTTAAAAGTCTATATTTTTGCTACCTTGTACTTACAACTGGGAAACAGAAGATTAGAAGGACTGGAAATAGACCCTCTCATAGCTGAGAGAGCACAGAACAGACAAAGACCCAAGACCAAGAAACACCCCCAAATTCCCTCCCTTAAACTTTGAAAAATCCGGTTTCCTGATTGGTCCTCTTGTCAGGTGTTTGGTTCCCTTTGTTAACCCTTTACAGGTAAAAAAAACCATTAACCCTTAGCTATCTGTTTATGACAGGAGTGGGAGGTCCTTCTTGCAAAAATGGTATAGGTGCCTAACCCCAAAAAGGGTTTACAGCTAAAAATTCCAGCAAGTGGGAAGCACCTCCCTACATCCTGGAGTTAGGCATCTATCTGCATGAGGGGGAAGGGCTTAGCACCCTCCTTCATGTTGACATTTCCTATTGGATCTCTTAGGTGGGAGGCTGCCTAGCCTGCTGACTTTTGTGATTTCCATTCTGGGGTGCCTATTTCTCCCCATTCATTGTACAGGTAGCCTTGGTGCCAATCTCAGGCTCAGCATCACCATGCCTAAGTTTCTTTGTGAATCTAGCCCAATATGTCAAATCAGTATCACAACTAGAGTGTTAGGGTGAAACTCTGACCCCAACCGAAGTAAATGAGATTTTTTCCATTGACTTCAATGGGAGCAGGATTTCTTTCCCCCTATGTCTCATGTGCATTTCAATAACTAATATTGTCTCTCTGAAATGAAAAAAAAAGTGTTTTGTACAGTAGAGTCACAACTGTCACTTCCAGGATGCTACGGTTTGGGTGTGAGAAATTAAATTCTGTACACAATTAGAACTTTTTATACAGGGCATACATTAAAGACTCACTAATGACTTTGCCATGAACCCCAAGTGTTGGGAAGAGCATTGTTGCACTGCCACAGGACCACCTAAGAAATAGAATGGGACTGTTGCGGTGTATGCACACCCCGTCCTCTTTCGGGGCAGGTCAGGGTGGTGATATCACCACGGTTAATCTCCCTGGCAGCCCTTGGAATGACCACAGAGTCAATATGGTGGCCCTTCAACACAGGGCAACACAGCCTTATGGCTAAAGTCAAAAGGGCGGCCCATGGACATGGGGTGGCACAGCTTAATCGCTAGAGTCAATAGGCGGCTCTCAGATGCATGGCAGCACAGCCTAAAGGCTAGAGCCAATTGCCAGGGAAAGGTGTGGGCTGCTCCTTGGGGGGGCGATGACCCAAGTATGGAGGCCTGGGTCCACCTGACTCCACTGGGCCCCAACCCAGGGCCCTAACAGTGACGGAGAGGTCCATCACTGGGTCAGCAGGAAATCTCACCAAAACATGCTCACCTTACTTGGTTGGGAGAAACCACTCGCTCACCCTCCCTGGGCCACTTCCTACCATAGTTCCATACGCTGCTGTCCATGGAACATCAGGGTCTCTGAGCTCCTCAGCATGGATGGCTCCCCAGTGCTTCTTGGGCTCCAAGCATCCAATCTGGCTCGCATGGTCTCTGGCTCTTGCAGGCAAGGGCTGTGATGGCTCTTTATCTGGAGCGCCAGACAAAAGTCCTTCCCCTTCAGCAGTCTGCCCAGAATGAGTTGGGCTGCTCCCTTTTATACTGAGGCAGCAGTTGGAGCATGCCCAGCATGGCCTGGAGGGTGGGACTTCCGCCACCCATAGTATGGGGTTAACCCTTTCTTCTCTAGTGAGGGGGATGCACGCCCCGTCACAAGGACTCACACCTGACTGGCTTTTGATATGTGTTCACAGAAAAGGATTTTAGAAAATCTGGCTCTAATGTCACCTGCTAATGGTTGGGGCATGTCAAGTTTTATAAAACTTCACTGTAGTTTAGGAGCATCAAAATGTCAAGAACCAGATCTAATGACATGTGACTTCATCCATGCAAACTACATATGGATTTAGGTGCTCAGCTCAACTTACCATAAAATACGAAGTAAAAAAAAAAATGGCAGGAAATGTTGATGATCCTGGAGAACTTGTCTCCTTCAGAACAACTCTGGAAAGGCCCTGACCTCGAACAAAAATATTGGTGTACTCTAAATTGAGTGAAAACTGAGGTGGCAAAGACTAGTGGCAATATGACCAAGTGGAAGCTGAGGAATGCCCCATATGTTAATGTGGAAAGCCTAGAAAAACACTTGAATACTGTCGCCTCATCAACATCCTGTACCCCTGAGGAACTCTTCCAGACAAGTGACAACACCACGTTTTGAGCAACAAACTATGATGATGAGTCTGAAGCTCATTAAAGCACTGCTAAAGCAGCAATGAAATTTCATAGTAGAGGGAAATGGGAAAAATATTGGTCTATATCCATCAATAATGGTGCTACGCTTATTTACACCAGCTGAAAATCTGGTTCATTGTGCTCAAATATGGAGTGTTTGTTTTCATAGAAACTGTCATGCAAAACATTACCCTTTTTCACCACCACCACAAAGTCAGAAAGGGTCAACTTATAAGTGCTTCTTTCTTTCACTGCAAATATTATACACACTTGTTATTTTTCTAAAGAACATTTATAATGAAAATATGTTGAAAAGCTGTCAGAGAACGAACAAGATAATTTTTCAAAGTGTTTAATGGGCATTGGCACTGTGTTTCTGCCTCTGTCTTGATGCAATTTAGTTTTTCTAAATAATAAGTCCTGTACTCTTTGGAGCAAATCCCTGTAGAGTACAATAGGTTTGATTTTTGCATTGATTATAATTGTTTTACATGTGGGTTGATTCTGAAAACTCAGTTTTGGGTAGGGAAAGGAGTGCTTCAGAGAACTGTTGTGAAGAATGGGTAACAGATGATTGCAAACCACACATATTAGACCTTTTCAGTATAAAACATTAGGGACTTAAAAGGTTAAAAGAAAGGCAAAAGAAAAAATGTGCCCACATCCTAAATACTCAATGAATTCATTGTTTCTATTATGTGATAAATCTTATTTTGGATTTTTTAACATTTTTAGGAAGTAGGCTAATTTTGCAATACTCAGGTAACTGCACGCTCCTTTTAAAATCAAATGTATTTTGGCATTTTTCAGAAAATGTACCATGCCGGGATCTTAACAACAGCACAAACAAAGCCTTAAAAATAAAATACATGAAGGATATTACCACAGTGTTTGACATTTACCATTTTGAAGTGACAACAATTATTTGATAAAATAACTCAAATTCATTAAGCTATAGGACATGATCCATGGTGTTTTAGAGTAGGGGTTCTCAGGAATTATCATAAGGTGGAGGACCATATCTTAATAGAGAGGTTCCCTTATGTGCATCTCTCCCATTCCTGACTCTTCAGAACAGATCTATTGTCTATTTAATAACTTCCCTAGGCTACTATAGCAGTTCCATATGTGAAAAAATAAGATTAGGACGTATTCTGTGTATTTTAATTGCTTTTAATGCAATTTAGGAGCTGGAAAGAAGGAACCGTACCATGTGACCAACTAGCTTCCTACAGGCCACTGTGGAACTACTGGCTGTTCTTGGAGCACAGTTAGAGAAGTACTCTTTTGTAAACAAAATATAATCAACTACAATTCTAATTTAATGGGAAAGATTTGTGTATGCTAAATGTTTACCTGTATGCTGCATGCTCCACCCTAAAGATATATTGAATGTAAATTTTTGAAGAAGATAGATAAAAAACAAATCTACCCAGAAATCATTGGAGAGTTTCTCTAAATTTATTCGGGAAA
This sequence comes from Chelonoidis abingdonii, assembly GCF_003597395.2. NCBI lineage: Eukaryota > Metazoa > Chordata > Testudines > Testudinidae > Chelonoidis > Chelonoidis abingdonii. The sequence goes on from NC_133770.1 coordinate 125,754,800, forward strand.
GCAAGATGCCTCCCTGGAAACTCCCTCCCACCTCCACCCCCAAATGAAATAAAACAAAGTGTATCCACTGCTGCTTCTGAACATAGGATATTAATCTATCTATATTTAGTGTGGTATTTTGAAGACTTTATTCTTTAAAATATGATTTTAGATATGACTACAATGAGCTCATTATAAATGCTTACATAGATATTCCGAATGTTTTTATAATTCTGGTGACTGAGGTGGTGTAATGGATTTGGGATAAAAAGGGCTGGCAAAAAACTTAGTCCAGATCCAGAAATAAATCCAAAACTTAACCTTTGTTTGCTATCTTTCCCCTCAATTATTTTTGATTTTTGCACATCTCTGCACTTCTGGGTTTCAATTAAGACCAGAAGCAGAAATATTGAAATACAATGCAGATTTTCTGGCCTGTCTAGAAAAGGGAAATACTGAAAACCAGGCAAGATGGTCTTTCTTCTGAGGTTTTCAGCCCAATTTTGAATACTGAGGAGATTTAGACAGTTAATAAAAGATACCCAAAATCATTCAAGCTTTTGGGTGCTTATTCAGATTTAAACTCCAAATCTTTTGAGCTGCTCCAAACACTGACACTTCCACCATCTTCCAGTGGAAGGTTATGTTGTTTGGCAATTACCTTAGAGTGTTCGACCAAGCATGGATAAATAAATAAATGCATCAAATAAATGTACTGTACCTACAGATGTGGAAAATAAGGGCATCCATTATGGTTTCAGCCTTGATAAGGTTGTTAGGAATAGTCATATAATTTTTCTTAAAAGTCATTTATATTGGAAGTTCACCCTTAGGTTTCAATTAGTGTATTCAGTTCATGTGGAACAATCATAGCATCATAGGGTTAGAAGGGATCACAAGGGTCAATATTTGAAAAAGGAATGTCTCTTTTTCCCCGTATTTGAAATTACTCGTCAGATTTAACTGCAAAGTGTATGTCAGTACTGAAACTGCACTGTAATAATCCCTAGTAGATCTTTGTATTACCATAGTTATAATTACATAGGAGAACATGTTTTCCTGAGGAAAAGATACAGCTTCTTCCATTTGTATGCATTGTACATTGCAAGCATAAAGCAAGATAACTTTTAACGGGAAACATTAATTCTACAGCAAGCATATAGAGACACAGGTAAACTTCATTCTGCCAAAGTGAAACCCTAATCTTAGGAGTTTTTTTATGAATTCCAGTCTAACCATTTTGGCCCAAATATTCTCTTTTATGTCTGCTAGTGGAGGGAAGCAAACAATCAGGAGATCCAGATTGGGCAGCATGTCTTCCTTTTCCTCAGATCCCAAATATGCTCAGAGGCCAGAGCTCCATGATGAGCCAGAGTGGGGGGACAAGAGGGAGTGCAGAGTCACTGGGCCTCTGCACAGACAGCCCTGCTCTCTGCCTGATCTCCTAACAGCTGTGGATGATAGGAAATCTATAGGTTTCAGGGGGCAAACCCTCTTCCTATTCTGTTAGGGCAGGGAGGCAAACCCTGGCGCCTTTCCCACCTTGATGAATAATGAAGCAGAAACTCTGTGGTTGAGATTTTCAAAGCTGCCTAAAGGATTTGGACATCCCATTTTCATTCATTTGAAGTTACCCTGTGTGCAAACACAGTTTCCAGTTCCCTACATGGCAACAACTCACATGGAGGGATGACCTGACCCACTATTTTAATTTAGCCATAGTATACTAATATTGCACTTGATTTCAACACCCTCCACTCCCCCGCAACTCCCCACTGGGCAAATAGAAAGATTGATGTCTGTGTAAAAAGAAGTGGGATTCTTCTTTGCCCTTCTGCTTTGCTCAAATTTGGCATTCCTTTCCATTAACTCTCCAGGAGATTCTGTCCTCTGTTCTCTCTGCTCATACTTTAGTCTCCTCTCATGCCCACTCCCCAAGAGACCCTGGAGAAAATGTTCAAACCTGGGTGCCTATACTTCTGGGACTCCATAAGCATTACCACAGTAGAGCAAAAGAAGCCACACATATGACTAAATGGAAAAAAGAAGCAAGGATATAAGAAAAACCAAAACCAAAATGCAACATGATGAAATGGTGACATTCAAGAGGTTAATTCATCCATAAAAGTATCCTTCAGAATGCAAACCAAAAGCTAGTGAAGCCAAGAGAAAGGCAAGTAAATGTGTAGAACAGAAATTTTGAAGGCTAAGAAGGAATCTGAAGAGCAAATAGACACAAACATTAAAAAATGATTAAAATATAACAGATGCAGGAAGTCTTAAAGAGATTGGCGGTTCTACAGGATTATCAGGGAGAAAAGAGAGAAATTAACAAAGGCAAAGACATTACACAGAAACTATATGATTCTTTTACATCTATTTTCACTGCAAAGGATGTTTGTGAAGTACCGTCAGTGATAGGGGGTGTCAAACAAGGAGGTGAGACATGACTATCCCATAAGGCACCAGGACCGGATGGTATGCATCTAGTAGACATGTATGTACTAGTCTTGGACAATTAGGAAGGTTAGGGAAGGACTGGCCTGAAGCACAAGGGGTCTGTCTCACTGGACACTGCCATGTCTGATGCTGGGGGCGGGGAGCTGGGGAACTCTCTCTGTGGAGAGTGGAAAGAGCTCTCTACTACTCTCTGCACTGGTCAAAGTCAAGAGAAGATTAAAATAATAGACAAAAGCAGGATTATAAGACAACAGTAGCTGAATATATTACTAAGTAAAACCTATGTCTCAGGTATTAATGTCCTGTGATCTATATTGCCACTCAAAGGGGCCTGCACTTTGCTACAACAAAATGGAATGAAGCTAGGGCATGTAGTGCATATAAAGGTTTAACTGGGCTTTAATCTTCCACAAATGCAAAGTTATTAGGTTAGTGAAATGCTCTGCAATCCGCAATATAAGTTATGGTTTCATCTAGGGGAAATCATAAGAATGTTAGTAAATAGATTCAGCTTCTTATAAAAAACAACAACAACAACAACAAAAGCAAAACCCTGTATGTGGCTTGGGCCAACAAGACCATTTACTGTACCACCTACATATCCCACAAGCTGTAACATTCACCCAGCGTGTGACTATTATGTGATCAAAACTGACTTTCATATCCCTGGTTTCTTCCTCTACTGCCCTGGTGGCAGACTACCAGGCTGTGTTCTAACACACCTTGTCACAACTGTTTAAAAATATGCTGCTCTGAGATAGAATTGTCCTTGGACATGGGGGAAGTATTCACTATTTCTAGATGGCAAATAGAAACCCCTTTTCAAAACTATTGTTCTGTGCAAACAGACAAAATTGGTGTGTGCCCCCAGAATTGACAGTATACAGTTCCAGTCTGATTTTCAACCAGCCTAAGTGAACTCTTACTCTTTGAAAACAGATACCAACTTGTTTGTGTAGGACATGTGGAACCTACAGCACCTGCACTGCAAGGGCCTGATCCAGCACCCCCTGAAGATAATGGAAAGACTTCCATGGCTTTGAATCCATGCAGAAACTTCTAAGGGAAATTTGGTCCAAAGCATAGTTTGTGGGGAAGGGTGAACTGTTCATGGAGTTGAGTGCTCTATCAAATCAATTTACTCTAGCACACTTTTATGATAAATATCCCACTCAAACTGGGGACTATGTTACTTAACTATCAAATTTGGTCAGGAAAGAAAATTTTATTATGAACCATCACTGTGCTTGCCATAGTCTACGCTGCATCTTTTGTTGCTATTTCAGTTGTATTTTTGCTGAAGGTAAACCGATAATAATGATCTACTTACATGGCCTGTTCTCTGTATATCTGTCATATTATAGTCCATGCTGTTTGATTATCATGCAGTGATCTATAACTCTCTATTAATCTGATTATACTAAAAGATCTTAAAAGCCTAGGGCTAAGTAACATGTCAATTACAAATGAGTTTAACTTGGAATAAATATAAATTTAATACTTGTAATTTATTGCTTTAAATGTAAACAAAGCCCTCACTATGACACACTCTATTATTAATTGCTCTACTGCCCCAAGTCCAATTAAGCAAATCCATTTACATTTTCTTCAGAGGAAGTCAATGTTCATTTCTCATAGGAAGTGCAAGGAGCCTACCTTTCCACTTTTCAAACCCCTAGTGCAACAAAGCACTTCTGTGTTTAATGAAGTGTATCAGGTGGGGGGTGGAGGCTGCTGGGGGGTGTGGGAGGGAAAGCCATGTGGTAGGGCTCATATTTCTTTGAACAAAGTTACTTTCAATCACATGTCTTGGTCATTTACAATTATTTAATTAAATAAAAATAATTAGGTCATGCTTTCCCATTGAAGAGATCCCAGTACCGTTTTTAATAAGAAAAGGAAAGTGTTTTAATGTATACAAATGCCTTTTTAAAAAATTGATATACTTTTATATTATTTATACTTGTATACATTAACAATGGCTAAACTGACTTTTTTTTGTAGTGTGTGAAAATGTATATATAAAAATGTCAGCCTTTGTGCTGAGACCTGGTACTTTTTGCCTGTGGTAAACTTTTATTGCCAAGTTATAAAAAAAAGAGGGTTTATAGTGGAAACATTGACACAACATTAACTATGTTTATACTGTCAAGGAAGTTCAGCATTTAAGTACTTAGGAACTACTTAGTGTGTGTGTGTGTGTGAGTGTGTGTGTGTGTATGTCTAAAAAATTAACTTGACATACATCTACATTTAACATGTGTTAAAAAAGATTTCAGGAATGTAAAAATTAAAGAGATTAATTCTTCTGATACAACATCTTCAAATTTTGCATCCAGAGTGCTTTTACTCATAAATCTCAAAAGTATAAGAAATGGCACAAAAACCTGAATAGATAAATATGGGAAAGCATTATTACCCTTGTTTAGCAGATTAGGTAACTGAATCGTGGAAAAGTGACTTGCCAGAGGTCACAAAGCAAATTAGCAGCAGGATTGAAAATAGGATTTGTCTTCTGATGTGCAGTCCTATACTCAGGTCACTATACCACAGCTGTTCCACTAATGAAAACATTGAATACTTTCACCAGGGCAACCATAACAAACAGCAGTCCTCAAGAAGAGATGAGGAAGAGGTATTTATAGATGAAATAATTTCCTTAGGATGGTGCTGAAATCCGTCTAAAATTCTTGGTACTACTCAGTTCAGTATCTCCAAAATGATAGGATTAACTACAAAAGAAAATGAATCTGATGAATGGAGATTATGAAAACCCATAATGCATTATTGGGCATACACTTTCCAGAGGGTTTGTAAATGTTTAATGGGTCCAAAGCAGTCACACTCAGCAGCAGTGAGTTTCAGGGCCCTGGTGATGTTGAACTGGAGAATGGGCCAGCCCCTATGCAGCACAGGGGTTTTATTGGTGAGTGGGCCTACAAAGTGGATCCATACAAACAGGAGTCGTGAGATGGCCAGCTGTCACCTTTAGAACAAGCAGAAGAGAAGAGCCAGCCCACTCCAAAGGGATCCCAAATTTGGAAGAAACCAGATGAATAGTCTCATACAGACCTGAGCTTTCAGCATTTTAAAAAGGATCAGAAAGATAAAGGTACACATGAGATATGTCTGAAGGAATGACAGGGTTTTGGAAGGGAACTCTAGACCTATTACCAGGGAAAATAGGATTGGGTGAGTGGGAGGGAAGATTATTTGGGCTGCCTACTGTAATAAAACATACAAAATATGGAAGATCTTTAGGTTCAGATTTTTAAAGGATGCTATGGAAGTTAGGGACCCAAAAGCCATTGAATTTCAATGAGATTTGTGCACTTACCTCCCTAGAAGTATTTTGAAAATCCTTAATTCCTAGGAAGAACTGGTGCATTTTTGCCTTTCTATCTTTTTAATTTAATGTGTGTGTAAAGTACTAGAGAAATACCCCTTTTCAGAATTAGTATGCAATAACTAGTGGCTCCTGTCTTATGGGGCTGCGGTCACGTGGCTCCGTGACACCACAACCAGAGTTGACCAGACATGGGACAGGTGAGCACAAGGGGGCACTTTGATCTGGGCCCCCCTTTTGAGAATGCCCCCAAGCCAGATGGTGTTGGGACCCATCATTCAGGGTTGCAGCACCACACACTGAAATGTGGCCTGGTGGACAGCCAAACGAGACTGGATTTGCAGCCCCATGTGCCAGGATGCAATACCCAGTGTGGATAGCTGGGCCCAGCCTTGTGGGACAGGAGTCATCACTGCCATGTGAGTGTGGGGCAAGCTTGTTCTCCAGCACACCATCAATGACTCATTGCCCATCTATTTGCAAAATCTGGCTCCTCCACTGGATGCATATTTTATTGCCATGCGTAATGTATTGTTTCAGGGAGGACAGATGGCAGAGGATGTGGGAGACCCATATTCCCCTCTTTGCTCCTTCTCAGACTTCCTGTGTGATCTTGGGCAAGTCATGTAGGCTCTCTGTGGCTCAGTTCCCAGTTTGTAAAATGAGAATTATAATGCCTCCCTGCCTCACAGGGATCTGAGAGAGGAGGTGGGCACAGCCTGGAGAAAAATGGGTGTCATATAAACATCATGACATGACACCACTATGATTTAGTTGGTCGCAGAACACATCAACATAGAATATATTGTATCAGTGTGATTGAGCTTAAAATATTATATTGTACCAACATGTCTCCATCTCCTGATAGGAAAACACCAAAGTGGGAGCCAAATATTTTAGATCAAAATTTTCAACCCTGAGTGGGATTTTCATAAAAATGAAGGGAGCTAGAAATACAAATCTCACTGAAAATCCTCCTCTGCATGTCTGAAGGTAGGTATATACAACCATATTTGTTACCAGACTGACCTAATATTCAAAGTTGCTGAGCAGCTGCAGCTCTCTTCTTAAAAAATCTGGCTTGTGTGTTTGTGTGTGTGTGTGTGAGAGAGAGAGAGAGAGATTGAGCATGAGAGCAACAACATATGAATTTAGGTTCTTACAGTAACTTTAGATACCCATGCTGGAAATGTGGGCCCTGAGCTATTTCAGGTATGCCTATGGTGAGAGTCAAGTAAAGATTGCTCCTGGTAATTTCTCTGTGTGTTTCTGTAAATTTTAATTGCTACAAACCTAAAGATTTGGACTGGATTCTTATTTACACTAAGACCCTTTTACACCAAACTTGCAGTAAATTAAGCATAATTTACATTTCCATCCAATTAAAGGCAGTTGATACAATCAGAGAAGCGCAAAGGCGTCAGTGTAAATCAGTCTCTCAGAGTGGGACATGTGAATATCCTTGATGCTGGCTAAAGGCAGAAGATGCACTTGTATCATACTCTTTCCTACCTTTACACCAATGTCATATCACTTTGAATACAAAGAATCTCAATACACTGATGTAATTTTAAGTGACAGGATCACTATTTTTATCACAATTCCTGAACATAGCAACATATCTCCTCAGTGAAACCACACTCCATCTATATTGTTTGGTGATTAAAATTTATGGCCTTATAGATAGAAAAGCTCACCTTTTACTGCTCCATTGTAGGGATCATATTTTAATGAAATAGTACACATATATAAGTACATAAAGTAGATGCAATTTTTGTGTATTTGAGGTGATATTGAGGCTGAGCCAGTCTTTATGAGTGAAATGGAATTTCAGAGAAGCAGAGGTAAGACAGAAAGCAGATTGAGCAATAAAATATTCACAAAATAAATCCCACGACCACAAATAATTGAATTAAGCAATAACAATGCAGACATGGGGCATTTCCAGGTGATTAATGACTAGCTGGAAGAGTTGATGGTCCAAGGTGGTCATCAATTCCCTAGGAAATGTCCTGTGCCAAGGTCATTGTTGCTATTATAACCCATCTTTTTTCAATAAAGAAAAGAAGAATCCCACATTTTACCTGTTTTCTCACAGTGTTATCATTCCTTCAGATGACTGTGGAATGGATGAGTTTGAATGGTAGGGCTGAAGTAAGTATTTCTGGGCAATTGATTTCCAGTGCAGTAACCAATCAAAACCTTTCTTTTACTGTTGAATGTTCTATCAGAGTTATACAATATTTCATTTTTTGACTTATTCAAGTTTACTTAACACCCTCTCTCCAAATAATAATTTTATTTTGTTCTGGGCTCATGAGTCTGGCAAAGTAGGGCCTTCATTACAACTGGGAGAGTTGGAGAAAGCTGGTCATATTTTATTCCTTTAGAAGTTCTCCAGCAGCATAAATGAAAAGAACCTCTTGATAGAAGTGGCACTGAATTTATACATTCAGCCTTCTCTTTGGCAATAATGTCAAGATTTATTACATAAACTCTTTGCTTAGTACAGGTCAATAATGGAGATAATTAAATCTGTCTTTGCTATTCAATAACAATTATGAATAAAAATTTGTTACGGCAGATTTTTCAATACAAAGCCTATCATAGTTGAATTCCTCTAAGTCATAATTTTATCAAGACATGTTTAAGATATTATTTTGTAGCAAGTACATAAATTTTTAAAATCTATTTCAAGCATTAAAATAATAATAATACAAAATTACACAGAAGAAACAAAGAGTCCAGAAGATAAAAAGGAGTTTATGATTATCTGTATGCTCTTGAGTCAAATTTATTCCCATTCTACAACCTGTGACAACATTCTTTAACTTGCTTATCTTTGGGACTTATTTATGTTTGTGATAGGTTCCGCCCGGGTGCCACCTGGAAGTGGGATACTACTGAGCCTCCTAGCCCACCAGCCTGGGCTCCCTTTCACACTGTACTGCTATGACAAGCTGCAAAACTCTCCAGCCAGCACTTTCATCAACATACACACAGGTAGGGACACACCCAGCTACAGTTACATGCAAGTTCTCTGACCAGCTCCAGCATAGGAAGGCTGCAGCTAAGGTAACTCCAAGCTCCCAAGGCATGCCCCTCTTGAGTATAAGCCTAAAATTATGCCGTCTTGTGCTGCACAGGGAACTGAACAGCATAAGCTCATAATGTGGAGAGAAATATGCCACAGCCTTTAGCCCCTGAGCCAAGATTCTCATACACTTCACTACAACTCTCTGGTTTATAAAGCAAAAACAAGTGTATTAATGACAAAAGATAGGTTTTAAGTAATTATAAGAGGTAGCAAACAGATCAAAGCAGATTACCTAGCAAATAAACAAAAAAAGCAAACTAAGCTTAATATAAGAAATAGATTAGCTATGAATAGCAGATTCTCATCCCAACAGATGATACAAGCAGGCTGCAGATTTGTAAGGAACAAGCTGCATTTGCTTTACAGCTTGGAATCCCCACGTGTTCCATTCACAGGTTAAAAAGTCCAGGACTTCCCCCAGTTCAGTCTCTGTTCTTCAGGTACCAGGAGTCTTCTTGGGTAGGGAGTGAAGAACACCAGATGATGTCACTCCCTGCCTTATATAGCATTCATATATGGCAGGAACCCTTTGTTTCAAAGATTGGCCCCCAGACTCTTTTGTGGAAAAATACTGACATCCCAAGATGGAATCCAGAGATATGTGATCTCATCACATGTTCTTGTAGAGTCATAGCAGCCATTACTTGGAGGCAATCTGTAGTGTTCACAGGATGGCTCAACGGGTGGCAGATAAGCTTCTCCTAAGGCCTATTGTTTTTTCCTAATGGCCCATTGCCCTGAATAGGCCCTTCTCCACTCACTATCTAGACTGAAAGCATCTTGTCTAGTGGGTGTTACCCAGGTGTAACTGCATTTGAAATACAGATACATAGTCAATATTCATATCTTCAGATACAAAAATGATACATGTTTACAAATAGGATAATCATATTCAGCAAATCATAACTTGTCCAATAACACCTCATATGACTTATCTTGCATAAAATACATCATAATTAGGTCATAATCATATAATAATATCACTATGAAGAATATGGGCTGCAGCGTCACAATCTTAATCTAACAGTTTTTTCCCCCTTAACCTAACATTTCACATTCAATTAACCTAATCTGAAACGGAACACCATTTACTATATATTTTTAGTAATTGCTATTTATGATACTTTATTTATGTTCCATTCATGCATACTCTCTTTTATTATTAGACTTTGCATAATACACAGTGTACAGTCAGTTGTTTTTTCTTCACTTCAACATGACGTAGTTAAACAATTTATTTTCAGATGCTGAGTAACTTTGGTTCAGTGTACTCATATTATTTTAACTGGCCAATTAGTTGTTATAAAAATATTTTAGAGAACATACAGAAACAAATACACAACAAATTATTTCTTTCCACATTTTTATTAACATTTTTGTAGGTAGTTTCCAGTTTCTCACCTCTTTTTCCTACCAAGAAACACTCTCCAGGTATAGGAATACTGACCATAGATTAGATTTGGGGCCTCATTGAATTTTTTTGCTTTCCTTTAACCCATGTTGAGAGCACGAAAACAATGGGCTGACCTTATGGAGACCTTATAGAGATATAAATCCCATTACTGCCACATTCCAGTATTAGAAACTAATACTACAATTAGATCCACTGGAGTGGAATTATACACTGATATAGAATTCTAATAGACCCAATGTCAGGACTGGAGATTGCTAGAGGATCTGATTGGAAGACTAGGGATTTAGGACTAGATTCACAAGGGGACTTAGGCATTGTGACACTAAGCGTTGCAGTACCTAACTTTCACTATACAATGCATGGAGATAGGATTTGTAAAAGTCAGCACACTGAGTAGGGAGCTGTATAAACTATATATTAAGAAATGCCAAGGAGGGGAGTGCATCCTAAACCCCAACTTCAAGGAGACTTAGGCCATGTCTATATGTACACTGCTGCAGCGTGTCTAGTAAAGACTCTCTGTGCCGACAGGAGAGAGCTCTCCCATCAGCATTAAAGAAACACCTCCACAAGCGGTATAAGCTATGTTAGCAGGAGAAGCTTTCCCATTGACATAGTGTTTTTCACATGAAGGTTTATGTTAGCGTAACTTATGTTGCTCACGGGGTGGAATATTCACATCCTTGAAGGACATAAATTTTGCCGACATAGGTGGTTCTGCAGACATAGCCTTAGGTGCTTTAACTCTGCATGGGAGTCAGGTGCATAAGCTATTTCTCACAAGAAAGTCATGGAATATTGCAATTTTGGTGCCCCAAGGAGCAGTGAAACCGCTTTCTCCAAACATCAGAGACATAAATCGCACACCCATCTCTATGCACTGAGATGCTTAGGAATGGGTCATGCCTTCTTGTGCACAATGTCTCCTGAATTACCCCCTGAATTACCAACTCTATACTACCACAAACACAGGCTGTGCCTCAAAGACACAATCTAGCCCTATGTTTGCTAAGTTTGCATAGGTTGGTTAAGTGATAAAGTGGGGAAAGTGGGGAACTGAATACAAATATTGGAAGGATGCTAATATAAATTGAGAGAAATTATTTATAGTGATAAATGGTGATTTATCTAGAACTAAGGGGATTAAATTCAGGAAGAGAAAATAAAGACTGAATATTGGGGGGGAGTGACAAAGATGTAAAGGAGAAAGCACCCAACACAATAGGTTATGACAAGGACATCCGTCAGTATTTCTGTGGGTTTCTCCTCTAAAATATAATCCTGCCTCTTGGCAACCCTGTGCTATCCCTTCCTCAAGATGAAGAAAGCCAAATCTCAAAAAGAGTTGAAAATAAATATTCTAAAAATAAGGGCAAGATCCATAGTAGTCATAAGTTGGCATGGTTTCCCTGAAATAAATGGAGCTATTCTGATTTACATCAGAGGAGGATCTGGTCTAAATTCTGAACACCACATTTAAAATTTTTTTTTAAATGTTTGTCATAATATTGGTACTTAATACCATAGAATAACTATAAACTATAGCAGGGTTTAAAAGAGAACTAGATAAATTCATGGCAGTTAAGTCCATTAATGGCTATTAGCCTCTGTTTGTCAGAGGGTGGAGATGGATGGCAGGAGAGAGATCATTTGATCATTACAGGTTAGGTTCACTCCCTCTGGGGCACCTGGCATTGGCCACTGTCAGTAAACAGGATACTGGGCTAGATGGACCTTTGGTTTGACCCAGTATGACCATTCTTTTGTTCTTATGTAATGTTGCCCATGCATAAGCTTGGAGCAAAGCAAAAATAGGTTTGACATTGGAATATGAATGTTAACAGCGAAATAAGTTTGAAGATTTTTAACTTTATCATCTATTTTGGTGACATATAATGGTAAGGTAAAAGCAAACTGATTTGAATGTAGTATAGAAGATATACGTAGAGGATACTGAAATACCTATGAAAAGGTGAATACACTTGTTGTTAACCATCCAATTATTTCTGGCAATGTTGAAAGACACTTTTAATACTGTTCCTATATTAAAGAAAGCTTTCAGACTGATAAATTCACACCTGTGTAAATATGAAGTATGATGCCATAAGTTTCATTTACAATTACAGTTGTTTTTCTTTAAATTACATGTGGTGTAATCTATGATAAGGCAATTCATTGTTGGCGGTTATTTCAGCCATATCTCTGCAATGTCTGATTGCTTAATTATACCTTTTATTATGAGTCTTTTGGCATATTTCTGAAAACAGTCTCCAACAAAGAACAGGATGAATGTTTCTTCTGTATTCTTCAGCGTAGGCTGGAGTATTCAACCTTTATGTTTACTAAAGTCAATCTGTTCAGCTCTTCTTTTCTACTCGGCATAGTTTCACTTCAGTCAGATTTAAATCATGTAGTATTTAATCCAAATAAATAATATTATTTCCAGCCCACTCACTTCCTATTGCACAAGGTTGTTAAACAATTGTTTCATTATAATTCCAGTCATTAAAGCTGTAAAGTCTCAATGTTAACACATATTATTAGCATACACAGTAAATTCCCTTTTTGATTCACAAGAAGTTGACTAAACAGAAAAATGCGCCTTATTTTTCAGTTATTTTTCATTCTTTGCAAATCCAAAACTCGCAGTTAAGTCAATGGGAAATTGATGGTTTAGCCCTTTGTGAGTTGATGCCAAGTCTGACCAGACTTATACTTGCTATTTGAAGATTGCCTTTATGCACAGGGGTAGTTGAATTGACTTCAGTGGTGCCTAAAGTTAAGCATACATTTAAGTCTTTGGAAGACTGAGGCCCAGGAGTTGGAATATATTATTTTTTTCTCCTGGAGTAAAAGCATTAAATTTTCATTGACTTTAGTGGGATTACTCACATGCTTAAGTGTTGTTCTAGATCAAGGTCTACGAATGAGTGGACTGATTTTGATATAATACGGATTTACCAGAACCTCCACCTCAAACTCCTTGCCTGGCTACAGGGTCTTCTTTCCTGGCCACCCAATTCCTTGCAAATTGCAGTCATTTGTGGGATACTCAGATAACGTTGTTTGGGCTGCTTGATATTGCCACTTTTTGTCCTGTTTGAGGAAGGCTTATGTGCACAAATCACTTAGTATGACCAGTATGGATGATCAAAGTGTGATGTTGTCCCTGAAAGGATTACCAGCTGTAATGCAAGATATTAAAGGTCGTCATGGATTAAGTCAGGAGAAATAGGGGTTCCCAGGGCTCCAATAGTCAATGAAGCTAGATCAAGGGAAGAAAAAGGGAGGCTTCCTTTCAGGAATAACAGATAAACTTATATTACACACTTACTGGCTCAGTGATCACTGAAAAACCACGGGGAGAAAACATAGATTAGAGTTAGAATGTGGGCTCCAAGGCTTTTACTGGATCCGCCATTACCTACTGAAAATGAGACTCTTGGAGAGCCCCACACAACTTAACTGCACACACTTCCACTTGCTAAAGAAAAATGGCATGAGACTGTAAACCAGAACAGTAAAGTTTTCCTTGTGTCCCCACCACGTCCTTGAGGGAGCCCATTTTGAAATGAATAATGAGACAGAAGTGAGAGAAATACTGAAGGCCAAATTCAGTTCTCAATTATATTTGTGCAATCCCACTGAAGCTAATGGGGAAGCACAAGTGTAACTAAGCACAAATGGAGCCATGAAGTTTAAAAATACCTTAAAATACATACAACTAAGTAACACTGTCATTATTTACCTACATTGCAGGTTGCTAGGAACATAGCCAAAAGCTGGAGTGGTTCGTGATACAGTGATCCATTTTCCTACAGATGGGCAAATAATATACCTGGCAGCTGAAATAAAATGTTGACTCATCTCTAAAATTAATTAACAGAGAAATACAGCAGAAAAATGAAACACTTCTAGTTCCTAAAGGTTATTCTATAAGGAAATAAATCATGTAGAGGAATGAGGTAGGCTTGTCTGTAATTTATGATTAAGCACTTATAATGTTGTTAGTCTGTAAGTCTCTGCATTTGCTTGGAAGTTCATATCAGAAGTAAGTTAATAAATGAAAAAAAAGTCTAAAAATCAAAACTGGAGTATCTCTGGAATTGTATAATAAGATCTGTCTTACTCTTTGTCGACTCATTTTACACCTGATGTCCCTAACTTATATAAATAATGTTTTCATGCAGCATTTGCTGTCCTCTTGGCAGAAAGCCTTGACATTTGGGTCAAATAAATTAAAACTAGTGTCTTTGGCTAAGAAGAGGAGCCTGTTATAAGGCAGTAGTAACCAAGATAAGTTAATCATTTATCCATTGTTTTGTGTGTATTTATCTAATATCTTCTGTATTTGCAGCATGTTGTAGATATCAGCAAACAGTGGTTTGCTGTCTTTCTGCCTTTTACTTTCCAGCTAAGGAAGATGCAAAGCAAAAGCAGATATCAGGCCAAAATGCAATAGACATTTCACTAACTTCAGGAAATTGACTGGCAATCTTCAAAATTAGTGATGCTAAAAATGTCAGATTAAAAGAAACAATACTGACAATATAGGTTCAATCCTGCAAAAATAATGGAGGTGAGTGTTTTGGCCCACCTGAGCAGTTCCACTATATTCAGTAGGACTCTGAAGATAGTACGGCCGCCTCCCAGGGTAAGATGGGCAGTCTGAGCCTGACTCAGAGATCCAGCCAGAGCAATCCCCCCCACCTCCCTGACTGCTGGATCACTGGCAGCACTGTAGACTCACCATCCTCTTTACCCCCTTGCTGGGGCTACAGGAAGAGAGTATCTCCAAATATGTTGATGTCTGTGACTTTCATTTTATCCCCCATCTGGAGAAACCTAAGGATCATCCAGTATAGATAACTGGGTGTGGCAGAGGGAGCCACTGAAGACTCCATTACACAGTATGGCAATTCCTGTGTTCCTATGTCCAATCCTTTAAATGTGTGTATGTAAATCTGGTGCTCATGAAAGTCAGACACTAATATCACTTGCTTCCCTACAGCAATCCTGAATTTTAAGCTCACCTCTTCTACTGACTGCTGTTAATATTTCAGTGCACTACTATTAATTCAGTCTCAGCCTTTCCTTAGTTAAATCAGACAATTATACTGATTTGTCTTGTTGGATAAAAGCTTGCTATTAGGTTTGGTGAAAAATGGGGAGAAATGTTGTAGTTTTTTTCCTGCCAATTCTCTTCTCTCACTCCCGCATTGGTTTTCAAATTTTGAAAAAATCAAATAAAAAAAAAATGACATTTGTAAAATCATGACCAGATCTAATCACTAGCTGTCCACTAAATTGTAGGATAAGATTCTGAACCTAATTTTGATTGAAACTAGGATTTGGACCCAGATCAAATAGGTGAAAGGCTAGTGACATCAGACTAGATAAGGCGTGAAAAATATCAGAATGGAATCCCATAGACTTTAAAGCCAGAAGGGATGATCATGTTCATCCTCACGCCTCCACTCCTGAACATGCTCATGACCTTTGTCTGAGTTACTGAAGTCCTCAAATCCTGATTTAAAGTTACAGAAAATTCACCACTTTAATTCATTGACTGTGCTTGAAAATATTCAACTGAGACCTGATCAAAAGCCTCTTGAAGTGAAAGGGAGTCTCTCAGTTAAATTCAATATGTTTTGGAATAGGTCCCTAAATCTCAATATTTTCTGACTGGATATTACATTAGACTGATTTTATTTATTTCTGGAAGATAGCTTTCATCATACACTTCAGTGCAAAGTATTTTCAAATAAAGTTTTCTACTTTTACATTTACCTGGAGATTATTCAAGTTAGGGGCAATAGGAAGTTAGGTGCCTACCATTTTTGAAAATCTCACTAGGTGCCTATCTGCATCTTTGTCTGCATAATTACCTTTGAATATCTGACTATATATCTAAAGCTCAAATAAAGTACATAGGGCTGTATTTTATGGTCTGCTAAGGCCATTTTGTGTCACAGTGAAGAATTTCCCCTGCAAAGAGGAACTCTGAGATGTCACCAGTCTAGAGTAGTCAGCTCTTCCAGTTCCCCTTTCAGTGAGAGCACCAAGCTTGCACCTTTAACTACATTGGGAGTTGAAGCTCAGTTTACCTCCTAATTAATTAAAACAAAACCATTTATTTAATGTTAAATTATTTTGTTATTGTTCATAGGGGATGACCTTTTACACTTGACGTGCTGTAGATCTTTTACTTTATTTACAAATGTATTTTAAAAGAAATGATAACTTCTGAAATTTGTTCAGCAAGGCTTCTTTATAGCAAAGTCCTCCTGGGAAATGTTATGCAATAAAATCCATTTGGAGATTGTGAAAGAATGTAGGTGAAATTATCAATAATATACTTATTTTTTCAGGATTTAAAAGGCTACTGCCTCCCCCCACATACTTCATTTAAAAATTCAAGTCTGTCAACATGTGCCCTAGTCTCTAGGATAAATTCTCTTGTTACTCAGGGGTTACTGCTACATAAAGCATTAGCTACTTTTTCAGACCATATAAAATCTTGGAACCTGTCCCCTTCAATACATACACATAATGTATTTATTGTTTTACATAGTCAACAACATGATTGTCCACTTTCCTTTCAGAATAACAAAGGGCAGTCTTAAGAGTCGTCCATAGGCCAAAATCCTTGCAACCATTTCCTAAGGATTTGGGCCCTCTGTGGGCTGGAGAGCCTATCCATTTGCTGGATCAGAAGGAAGGCCATGAATCAGTTTACCATCAGGCTCTTTAACCAAAAATCCTTTCATTGTCTGTTGGTTCCTGGAGAATCCAGTTTGAACTAGTTATGCAAACCTCTGCAGGGGCTGGTGCATCTCTGGAGATATTACAACCTGAGAGACTTTGACTGAGTACTCTCTCACCCTGTTTTCAGTTCCTGGAGGAGTTGTATTCACCCGTCCCATGGAAATACGTACAGTCTGTGTCCCACATAGCACATAAACAAATGCATGTTAATACAATGGACCCCAAAGATACTAAACTAAATTCAATAAGGTTTAACATAGTTCCATAAGGTTCATCCAGGGTATTCCCCTATTTGTCATGACTACTACACACAGACTTTTCAGGTGTCTTGGATTTTTTGGCATTTTCCAGGTATAACTTATGCCTCAGTGTTTCAGAGCAGTGCCAAGAGGGGGGCTGTTTTGGGGAGCAGGAGAAAGATATTCTCCAAATATCTTTGGCTTAAGCAGAGGTCCACTAAATTAGGACCCAGGAGTTTTAAGCTCACCTCTTCTACTGACTGCTGTTAATATTTCAGTGCACTTCAAAATGCCACCCACCTGCCTCAATGGGAGGGGGAACTTGATGGGGCCAGAAGTGAAGTGGGGAGTCCCAGCAGTGAGAGAGGGAGACAGTTGCACAAGGATATGTGGCAGTTCTTCTTTCCCTCTAGGAGTCTCTGGCACCCATTGGTTAGTGTGTGTGTGGGGGTACTGATTGGCAGCATGTCCCAGCTGCCAGGATTTTTCCTGGGTTGGGGGCCATGTGGAGCCTCTTTCAGCTTTGTTCCAGCAGCCCACCTCAAACTAGGAATGGGAACCCAGCCTAACAAATGCTGGATCTAAATGACTGCCCATTTGAAAGTCAGGAAGTAATTTTTTTCCTCCCACGGGCCAACTGGCATAGTACTGAGAATTTTTTCACCTTCCTTGCAGTACTTTCAAGACACAGTGGGTGAAGCAGGAATGCGCTCATACCTAACTGAGGTACTTGACTGAGTTGCTAATTCATCACACCTCGCAGCTGATTTCCAGTGCAGTTCAAAGGATAAAATGAATAGTTCACAAAGGTAAAATAAACCTTGGATTTGGTGATGATCCTTGAGCCATGGAATAGGGTGAGAGCTTGTGGCCTTTTGGACCAAGGTGAGACCTTATGGCCCTTGTGGGCTGAAATCCCCACCCTTCTGCCCCCTCTGTTTCTCTCAGAGCGGGGAGGGTGATAGGACTCAGAGTGAGCTGAAACCTGGGGGGTACGCTGAGGACACCCTACTCTAAGTTATTGGTTATATGGAAGGATCCCTGTAACCCCTGCACTGGAACCAATTAAATACTTGGGTAGGTAATACCCCTATGCTGTGCTAAAGTTTAATAAAAGTTATGGCCTGCCACTTAGTTACATACAGGTATCTGTCCTCATTTTGCCTCTCTGTCTGCATCAAACCCTTAGTATTGGAGCATGGATTCCTTCTTCTTACTGTGAGACAGAGGCATGTATCGTTCTCCCCATATACCCAGATAATGTAACTGAGGAGTTGCACATGACCACTTCTGGCAGAACTAGGAATAGAACCTAGACGTTTCATATATGAGACCCAAATCACTGCCACACATACTTTCAGAATGAATATGCCAAATCTATGTATTGTGCATGTATGTCCATACCACTATTTCAACCACTAGAGTACACACCTGAGCCCTAACATTTGACTGCTGTCTAGCAAACAGTTTTCTAACTGGATAGGGAAGGATTCCTCCTTTAGCACTGTTTTAGCTAGAGTGCCAGAAGCTTTTTCTGGGTATCTGAATTTCCTGGATTCAACCTTGCTACTGACTCTTGGGAGTGGTGGGATTCTTGTGCTTTTGTTTGGTGGCTTTTGATATTTGTTTTGTTTTTCCAAATTTTGTTTAAAACAATTGGTTTATTTCTCACATAATGAGAAAACATAATTTCAACATGGTTTCCATCTAAACCAATTACAATCTGCAACATGTAACAAAAGCCAGGTGTTCCCAAATTTCTGTCATTTGTCACACATTCCTGATGCTTTTGTCACACATCTGCAGGTCTGAAATTTGAGAGATCTGACTACTCAGACGTCTATTGGCAGTTTATCTCCCTGAGGTCAGAGTTCAGGTTGTGCATTTGTGTATGGTTATGGGGACAGGATGTTTGCATTGTGATTGGCTCCATGTTTGAGTATGTTTTGGAGCTGAGGAACCCGTAACTGTGTTTAGTTGTTATGGTGCTTGGATGGTGAGGCATGTGAGCTGAGGCTAGAGCAAATATGAATGGTGGCTTATTAGTGATTTCTTAGATTTTTAGTGATGATATTCATAGAGAATCCAGATATAGAACCATAATTGTAAATTAATAAAGATTTCACCATCTTGCCTTTGTTATTCTGAAAGGAAAATAAATGAGCATGTTGTTGAACTATGTAAAATAATAAATATATTACGTGTATGTATTGTAGAGGACAGGTTCCAAGATTTTATATGGTCCTCAAAAGTAACTAATGCTGTATAACACCTTTAACTACATTGGGAGTTGCAGCTCAGTTTACCTTCTCTGAAGATGCATATCGCAGAAGCAGAAGCCTTTGGTGCAGACACTGTTGATTTAGAAACCACAGTAAAATCCCTGGATGAAGTTTGAAGGACTGCTCACCTGCCTGAACCCATGCTAGAGCTGGAGTGATCTCTGGTAATCTTATTAGCATGCACATGGATTCCTTTTACTTTAAGAATAAAATGAACTTGCTTAGAAAAAGCTGTTAACTGTCTCTGAAGAGAAGGCAAAAGAAGCCTGTTTAGTCAGCCTGTCTTTTGCTGGGGATATTACAATGCAGGAAGGAAATTGTTCAACTAGGAAATACCCAGGTGAAAAGGGACAGAGTCATGTCTCCACCTGAGAGGTAGGGTGCTTGAAGCCTATGAATGGGTATCCTAGCTGAATCACTGCAGGGAAATACAGGTGGAATTGCCCTGAACTGTGACATGTGGTGGTAGCATGTATGGATCTATAACAGTATGAATTGCGTAAGTACCAATAGCAATAAAAGCAAGTATCCTAGAAGGGAAAAACACAGAGAAAAGTCTCAATAGTCTTTTGGGAAAAGAACAGTAAAATGAAGGAAGGAGTGGGATAGTGGGAGGGGATGGAGATGAGCAACTACGCATGTAGGGGAAGTATGAACATAAGATGATATTCTTGGGGCCAAATATTAAAAGGGAGTATTTTAACTGTTTTCATTTTGAAAATAAATATATTATAGAAAATTCAATTGTCACAGCAGACATAGTTTGTAAAACTTGGAGGCCCCAAAACCTAACCTTAACTATGGGACTGCTATCAATGGCTCCATAATTAAGAAATGAATTCAGTAAGGTTAAATGTTGAACATGATAGCTGCATTTGTTCCTCTTTTTTTAGACAAACAACCCCACAACTCTGCATACACTGCAACAACCAGGAGAATAGTACATCAGATAGTTGTACCCTAGGATCCTTTAATAATCAAGCATGAGAACAGAATGCATTTCACCCCATCCTCCCTTTTTATCTCCAACAAAAGAAAGGAAAGGAGAAAGAAAACGGCTCACATTCTGAGGAAATCTACCATTAAAGGACTTCTCTGGGACATGTTTTCACTTTTACATGGTATACCTCGTCCATCATTAGCAGCAGCAAGATTCAAGGGACATTATGTTTGAGAGATCTGATGTGTTTCTGAAAAACCAATGCATCAAGAGAAAAAACAGTGATTTTCCTTTAACAACTGTGCTAGTGAAGACTAGCTCAGCTTCCTGGATCTTATGAATGACAGACCATAGCTGAGTAGTTTGGACAGTTCTGACAGTATTGCTGAAACAATCTTTGTTCTTTTATTTGTCTGGAGTCATAAGAAGAGAAACTTTTGGCACAAAGAGGCACCACTTGTAATATTAACATTTTGTTAAAATATGATTATATTGTTCAAACATTACATCTTGATTGCTGAAAGATCCTAACTTTTGTCTTCATAGATGGAACAATTTCTTATTTTTTTATGAGATTAATTTGAGCTAAGCATTTCCTGACTTACTTAATATGAAAAAATTCAGACATGTGAGGCATTGAATAGCACAATTCAGTACAAAAGAAATACAGGCTTTATCATGTTCGTTGGTTCTCCATTTGGAGAGGGCCCAGAGATCTGTGTAGACTATTGGGCCAGGATAAGAGTTCAAGAAGGGAAAAAAGTACCTCAACCCTCCCCCTAGCCATAACACTCAGCATAGATCAGAGAAGAAAGCTGGCATAGCCCAACAGCCTTCTCTGAGGTGCAGTGTGGATCCAGAAGACAGCCACAAAGAGGAGCGCTCAGTAGCTGTATCAGAATGTGTGTGTGTGGGGGGGACAAATGCACAGGAGCCCAAGCTTGAATGACCCTGTGCTCCCAGTAGATTCTCAAGATCTGTAAGGATCTCAGGACATCTGCGGGGTTTGCGGACTACATCTTCATTTTCTTCTGTGAGGAGCCAAGTCCATCCCCTGACAGCAAAATACAGATGAAAGTCCATGAGAGGAATATTATGCAGTTTTTTGCTTCTTAAGCATAGATTTTTTTGGAAGGACATGAGCTGGCCCCATATCAACAGAATATAATATTTGCAAGTGTAAGCCCCCAAACTCAGGAAATGCCAAAATTAAATTTCCCCATGTAGTCTTTTAACTGTGCCTGCTGAGTGTATGCATCATAACACGTTATTTAATTACATTAACACATGGCATTTCTAAAATGTTACCATATAACATTACACATTTTCCCCGACAACTTTAAATGCATATGTACTATCTTAGAACTTTTTTCATTCTTTTTTATTGAAAATAATTTCATTATCATATTGGTCCAGTATGTCTTTATAAACCTAAATATTTTATAAGTTCTTGTCTATATCTATGATATATATCTTAATAATTTGTCAGCACCTAAGTACGATAGATTTTATTTTCAATCAAAAGCAGTCTTTCTGAGATGCGATTTAGAGACAACAGTAGTTTAGTAGAAAGCTAACTCAGGTGCCCTATTGATGCCAGAATTTTTTCACTATTCCTCTGGATTGTATATTAAAAACATAGTGTATTGTAGGAACATATTTTACTCTGAACTTTTATATAAAATTTTATATGGACACTGATACACAGAGGGTAGTACACAATGCTATAAGATGCATCAAATGTCTCTTTTATCTGACAAGTTCACATGCAGTCTTAATTTTTCAGTCTCTTAACTTCTGACTCCTTATTTGTTGAATCTTAACATTTTCTTGACAAAGTCTTTTTGTATAAAATTTGCTAGGCTCTTTAATGGAAAAGAGATGGTTAAAAGAAAAGCAGCAGCTCTGCTTAGTGATTTAGAAACCATTGGAATGTCCTGTGCTACACATTTTAGAAGGTCCATAGGTAAAAGCCCCTCAGCTGCTACAAGACTGAAGTGCTAAAGTAAATTTGGAGGGTATCCTTCTGTGAACTTTACAAGGTGTGCAGGAATATTTCTTCTCTCTTTGTGCCTTATTATTAATCTGATCCAATTCCCATTGACTTCAATGGAAAATGAATTATTTCTAAATCAACAGTGTCTGCAGCAAAAGTATAGTGAAAAATCCTGTGCAAAAAATTCCATGTATCTCCAGCATGCAATTTGCAAAAGTTCATAATTTGAGGGAAACTGCTGTTAAATTTCAGTTTTCTACCCAAGCCATTTTTACTATAGCACTGATGAGAAAGGATTATCATTTTTTAAAATGGGAAAAACAGATTTTTCACTGTTCTTATGTCCTCATGCTCAAAAATGACTGGATTTTTTGTATTCAAACTTTCAAAGAGAAAGAAAGAAAAAATCATGGAAGCCTGAGCCAGTGCTTCATTTGTAATGAAAGAGGCGCAAGGGCTCAAGCATTTTTTTTTATTTGCATAACTGATTTGGCAAACCCAGCAGTGCCAGGGCTATGAGCTGACAAACCCAGAGGTTCAGCCCTGGCAAGTCCTGGCAAAAATTAAGCATTACCCTGAGCTTGAACATTTTGAAAGAAAATTTCAGAAAGTTATAAGCAACTTAGAACATGTAATCAAAAATGTTTTGCAGCCTCAACTCCTTAACTACAGTATATGTTGCCATTTCTACTTTTATACTGCTACAGAGACATATGACAAGACATTTTTAATTGATAGGGTGACACCAAAATGGTTGGTACTCATGGGTATCTATAAAATACTTGATTTATTACAGCCCCAGAAATACCAAACTGGTGGAGACTGATAATCTTAAAAAATTGTTATGATGAGGAAATTATGACAATAATAGTTACTTGGCTGGACTTGATTGTTGAGGGGATTCTTGGTAATAGCATGTAGCCTTTAACCTCTGAACTGCCGTTTTGAGTCAGGTCAATAGTTAGTAAAATTTGTTCCTATTTGTTGTTCTTAGTCCAGTTTCTCATGAACAGGTTCTGAAACAGAAATATGATTAGCTGGCACCTTTGCTGGCAATTTTAACAGAGTCCAAAAAATGAATGGACTGAGGAACGTTGGATCAGTGATGAATAGAAACTTGTGCTGTCTGCTATAGCTATTCTTTCAATAAAAAAAGGATTTCAGTTTCCAGAGCTGTCAATAAATATGTTATGCATGAGATTTTTCATTATATACAGATCAAATTCAAGGGACACTGTCGGCTTTTTTGGAACTAAAGCTGTTCTTTTAAACTGAAACAGGATAGCCAAACTACACATTTGCAATACATTGTTAATAAGCAGAAGAATGCTATTTTAAAGCCAGTGAGAGAGTCATTTTTGTTTTCTCTTTATTCGCTTTGTGTATTTTGGGTAAACTGAAAGGTGATCTGAAGCTTCTTTTTAGGATGATTTCATATATTGCAAAATAAAATGTATATAGATAAAGTACTCTCACTTTTAATGAAAATTATTAGAGTATCAACATTTTGCCTGGAGGCACAAGCTACAGCCCAAACTCCATTCAAATCCATTAAATATGCTTGAGACCCAGCTGTCAATAGCATTGTGGAGTAAATTTAATTTTCAGAGTCAATACAGAGCACAGCTGCATTAAGCATAGGATAATTCTGGCACATTATTAATTTGAATGACCATGTATGGCATTGTCTAGACAAGATATAAGCCCAAGTTTCATAGGCAATCTGTACATAAAATGAAGTATGTCAAGGTTGTAAAGAATACTAATAACATAGATCTGGCCTATTAACCAATATTGATTGCTCTTACTATAACATGGTCCAGTAACTTTAGAGGTGAAATAGTAAGATGTCCAGCGCTAATGCTCCTGTTCAAAAACAACACTCAGTAGTTTGTTTGTTTTCAAGAAATGAGCATTTTATATATTTCCTGAACACATGAGATCACAAATATTTGCTAGCAATATGTTTGGCTTCCAATAATCCACTTATGCAGAGGTTGGACCAATTTCAAAAATACTTTGTATTATTATTATTATTATTATTATTATTATAATACAGTGTGCATTTAGTTATTTGCAGTAATCATAGCTGTACCTGTGCATTTACATTATACTTTCTCTGTACTCACATTACAGTTTGACCATATTGAATAATAACCCACATTTCTACTTGGGGCACAATCATAATTTTGTATAGTCTATGTAAGATTTTAAAGAGAAGAAAAAACGTAAACAAGAATGTATAATGCTTTAAAAAGAATAGATTTTATAGCAGAGTTGTTTCCATACCGTTTTAATAGTGCTGTGATGATGTTTATGAAATATGACTAGGCTTGTTGGCATATTTGCTGTTGTAAATGTACTGTCTGCATGTGTAATCCCAATCTTTATAAAATTTTGTTGTACAGTACATAAGACTATTGCAATTGCCACACCAGAACAGGGTTATGGTCCCTACTTCCAATAGTATTTAGTGTCCAATGTATCAGAAGAATTTATAAACCCCCTGTTATACCCAGCTACATAGTGCTAAAATATTTATTTCTGACCCCAGCTGGTGATTATTTTATATTTGAAAGCATGAGTATTGATAGTTTTTGTAATTTTTATCCTAATTTATGTAACCTTGGATATAATTTTAATCAGATAACTGTTCATAATTATGTTAATATTAATGTCATTAACTTATGTTCACAATAAATCACAGCAGTGAATTCCATAAGTTAATGCTATATTATGTAAAGTATTTCCCTGAAATTGTTTTAAATGTGTATTTTTATGTCATCAAATTTCCCCTTATTCTTTTATTATGGAATGATTGCTCTTCTCTAGAATCATTCTTTATTTTATACATTCATATTAATTAATTTATATATCTTAGCTTTGTTCTTTCTAAACTAAAATTTTCTAGACTTATCTTAATCTTTCCTCCAACAGAAACCTCAGTATTGCCAAACTCAAACTTTCAAAAAACAAGACCAAGAACCCAAAATTATGAAACGGCTTAAAAAAGGTATTAAAAATAAAAAATAAATGTTGGGTTATTTTGATTTGTTTTGTTTTGTTTTTAGTGAAGAGGGTGCACTTGGATCACATTTTCAAGCTTTTCTGCACAAACATGAGGATTCTAAACTTACTTGTTGAAGCAATGGAAACTGACATTTCTATGAAATAATATGTCCTTAGGGGCTGGGACTTTTAGAGAAATGCCAAATACTGTGAGACTCATGATAAAATCATGAGAACTAACAAACGTGAAGCCCTCTCACCACCTGGCTCTATTCATTTTCATTGGCTTTCTTTGCTATTATGGTTGTGCTCTTTTTGTGATATGAGGTGAAAGCCTGGGCCCATTGAAGTCAGTGGGAATTTTTCCATTGACATCAATAGGGCCAAGATTTCATCCATAGTGACCAAGACTTAATACAGTTATACTGTCAATGTACACAGTATCATTCCATATTATATTTTTATATTATTTCTTATCTTCTTTTTAAGCCAGTCTGAAATTGTGTTTGCTAGACAATGAAGGGATGACTTTACTGAGTTCTTTGCAATATTTCTAATTTTTTCTAGGAAAAATGGAGAGATGTTACCTAAGGTAGCCACAAACTCTCTAGGGTTGCTCCATGCAAATAAGGGTGAACCCAGACTCCAAGAACTGCCACTACCTCTTCTGCTGTTTTGTGGACTAAATGATGGGTAATAAAATGGGAGGATGACTCCATTCATAGGAATCTAAACTGGGCTCTTTATTAAAGCAACTATTTACAAAGCTGCTGCTTAGCATTCCAAGCCATGTGCATATAGACTGACTTCCTGGTGCTTCTTACAAACTATCCCTTCCTGCAAGCCATGCTTCTATCTCCAGGTTCCATGAAAATTTGCACATGTACTTCCCATCCAGCCACCCTCCTTAACTCCCCTCATTTATGTAATCTTCAGGTCAGTCAGGGATGTCTGGGTGGCTGCTTTCTCCCACTGAACACATTTGGATAGACAATGGTCCATACAATACTGTCTCCAAACACACTGCTTTGGAGGAGATAAGCCCCACTCAGTATTACATGAAGAGTCAGAAGGAGAAGAGAGGAGATCAGCCTCAAGAACCCATCAAGAAAAGATAAGGGCAGAAAAAGGAACAAATTTAAGTAACTAAACACTGAAGTTGTGTGTGTGTTTGTTTCTCCAGCAAGGATCTTGTTTTCAAATGAAGAAATAATCCATCTTCTCTAAATTTCAGGTTTCTTTTCCTACATGTGATAGCCACTTTTAATGATAAATTATGTAATTTAGTTAACAGCCAGAACTACTTTACTTTAGTGCCTTTAGTACTCTCATAAATACCATACAGTTCTGGGCCTAGTAATTTATTGCAAATCTATTTTTCAAGTTGTTTCACCACATTACCTGGTAAGAGTAACCATAAGATATTTTCCTAATATCCTTTGTGGTGAAGATGTTGCAAAGTAATCATTTAACTTCTCTAGAATCTCTTTATCCTTTTTCATATAACACTGTGCTCGCTCATGGTCAGGTATACCTATAGACTTTCCAATGAGGATTTTCTTTCTGATGTATTTTTTTAAAAATTCTCATTTGTTTTCATTTCCCTGAAGGCCTCTTAATCACTCTGTTACCTGGCAAAGAATATTTTCAGGCCCTGTGTATTCTATGATATAACTCGTGTGAAATTTGCTGCAGAATCCACCTTTTACATAGAATCATACTCCAGAATCTTAGCTTTCATTTTTAAACAATTATATTTCTAGCCTAACACTCTGAACTAAATAACTTCCAAAGGTGAATAAAACAAAAGTGTAATTGTCAAAGAAATATTTTAATGAGTCTTCAGACAATCTGAAACAATAGCTCCATAAGAGGCAGGAAATGTCTTCATTCATCTCACTGAAGTGGTATCTCTGAAGTGCAAAGACTAGTAGAGAGATCCTGAAACACTGGGCCTGTACATCATTTTCTACCATTATCACAGAAAATGATAAAAGACAAAACCACACACAATTGAACACTTTCCACAGAACAATCACTCCACACTTGACCTCTCAGTTCTCATCCGCAAAGGAAACCTGAACAACTCCTTCAAAAGATGATCCTGGAAGCTTAAAGCCATAACTCCACTAGAAACCAAAGATTATGGACTCATCAGAGACATTGGTTTGATGTCACGTTACAACCATCTGTAACCCAATAAGGTATGTCTACACTTGAAACACTACAGCAGAGTAGGTGCTACTCTGCAACTATACTACTGTAGTAGCTCAATGTAGACACTACCAATGCCAATGGGAATTGTTCTTCCATCAGTGTTGATAAACCACCTCCCTAAGAGGCAGTATCTAGGTTGATGGAAGAATTCTTCTGTCAACCTGTCACTGTCTACAATGGGGGTTAGGTTGGCATAGCTACATGTTTCAGGCCAGGTCTACACTACAGACTATATCAGTATAAATACGTTGCTCAGGGGTGTGAAAAATTTTCACCCTTGATAGACATAGTTATACTGACCTAATCCCCTGTGTATACCTACCACATCTTGGGGACGTGGATTAACTGTGCTGCCAGGAGAAGTTCTCCTATACGCATAGTAGCATCTGGTGCAGCTGACCCGCTGTAGCGCTGTACGTGAAGACAAGCCCTCAGATCTGTGGATTTTTCAAATACCTGAGAGACTAGCTATGTGGATATAACTTCTCAGAATAGACCATCTCTAACTGTCCTTTGCCCTATGACTGCAGAAATGTTAAGTGTCCATTTCATTTTCATCTAATCATAGAACTAAGAACCTCAAGAGGTCATCTAGTCCAGTCCCCTGCACTCAAGGCAGGATTAAGTATTATCTAGATCATCCCTGACAGGTGTTTGTCCAACCTGGTCTTAAAAATCCCCAATGATGGAGATTCCACAACCTCCCTAGGCTATCAAATTGGTTTGACATGATTTGTTCTTGACAGATCCATGCTGACTGTTATTTATCACCTTATTATCTTCTAGGTGTTTGCAAATTGATTGCTTAATTATTTGCTCCATTGTCTTTCCAGGTACAGAAGTTAAACTGACTGGTCTGTAATTCCCTGGGTTGTCCTTATTTCCCTTTTTATAGATGGGCAGTAAATTTGCCCTTTTTCAGTCTTCTGGAATGTGTCCCATCTTTCATGACTTTTCAAAGATAATTGCTAATGGCTCAGATATCTCCTCAGTCATCTCCCTGATTATTCTCAGATGCATTTCATCAGACCCTGGTGACTTGAAAACATCTAACTTGTCTAACTAATTTTTAACTTGTTTTTTTTCCCTATTCTAGACTTTGACTCTACCTCATTTTCACTGGCATTCACTATGTTAGACATTCAATCACCACCAACCTTCTTGGTGAAAACCAAAACAAAAAAGTCATTAAGAACCTCTGCCATTTCCACATTTTCTGTTATTGTCTTTCCCCCCTCATTGAGTAATGGGCCTACTCTGTCCTTGGTCTTCCTCTTGCTTCTAATGTATTTGTAGAGTGTTTTCATGTTTCCTTTTATGTTGCTAGCTAGTTTGATCTCATTTAGTGCCTTGGCTTTTCTAATTTTGTCCCTATACACTTGTGTTATTTATTTATATTCATCCTTTGTAATTTGACCAAGTTTCCACTTTATGTAGGACTCTTTTTTGAGTTTTAGATCATTGAAGATCTCCTGGTTAAGCCAGGGTGGTCTCTTGCCATATTTCCTGTCTGTCCTATGCAGTGGGATAGTTTCCTCTTGTGCCCTTAATAATGTGTCTTTGAAAAACTGCCAACTGTCTTCAATTATTTTTCCCCCTAGACTTGCTTCCCCTGGGATTTTATCTACCAACTCCATGAGTTTGCTAAAGCCTACCTTCTTGAAATCCATTGTCTTTATTGTGCTTTTCTCCCTCCTACCATTCCTTAGAATCATGAACTCTACCATTTCATGATCACTTTCACCCAAGTTGCCTTCCACTTTCAAATTCTCAACCAGTTCCTCCCTATTTGTCAAAATCAAATCTAAAACAACCTCCCCCCAGTAGCTTTCTCCACCTTCTGAAATAAAAATTGTCTCCAATACATTCCAAGAACTTGTTATCTTCCCAACAGATGTCTGGGTAGTTGAAGTCCCCCATCACCACCAAATCTTGGGCTTTGGATGATTTTGTTAGTTGTTTATAAAAAGCCTCATCCACCTGTTCTTCCTGTTTTGGTGGTCTGTAATTGAATGGCTTCCTGCAACAAGTGTTAATTCCATAATTCCATAATTCAATTTGTTCCACACTGTGTATAATTGTGACATTCTGATTATTTTCCTCAGACCTGAAAAACAGTTCTGTGGATGGAGTTCAAGAGTTTGTCTCTTTCACAAACAGAAGTAGGTCCAATAAAATTTATTACCTTACCTACCTTATCTCTCTCCTCCTAGGACCAAGAAAGCTACATCAACATTGCAAACAACTAAGTAAGGAAGTCAGTTAGAGGCTGTCAATGAATTACATAACACATTTTTTTGGTGATTTTCAAGCGCTACACACCCCTTGTAACAATATGTAACACAGAAACAAATATGCAAAGTCAAGGACCCACCAATCCCTTAATGTATTACATAATGTAAGGGCAGCCTCTTATTTTGGGATTTATTCATAGCCCTGAGAGACAAGGCTTAACCAATGTAAATTCCTGGTGTAGACCAGGCCCTAGTCTTTATTAGTAAACAACAAATAGTTTCTGAGGGCTGGTCTATGCTAGGGAGTGGGATCGATCTAAGATAAGCAACTTCAGTTAAGTGAATATCTTAGCTGAAGTCGAAGTATCTTAGATCAATTTACCTCTCATCGTCACAGCATGGGATCAACGTCCGGGGCTCCCCCGTCGACTCTGCTACTACCATTCATGCTGCTGGAGGTCCGCTGTAGACAGGAGCGTGTTCGGGGATTGATATATCGTGTCTAGATGAGACGCGATATATCGCTCCCCGAGAAATAAATCACTACTCGCCAATATGGCGGGTATCCTAGACGTACCCTGACATAGTGCTGAACAAGCATAGAACCTACGAAGTTATTATCCTTTCTCAGAGCATATTGCTTTTTATCAAAGTTTTTTTTAATGAACTCTTAGTTATGCATTGATATGCAGGTAGTAATAATGAATGATATCATTAATTAGATAATTCTGTTTTCTTCAGTAGCCAGCCAAAAAGAGCATAATGGTTCCTGTAAGAAAGTACTAAATTCCTTTTAACTATTGTTGTTATTTGCATATGCTGAAACCACAAAGGACATTGATTATTTTAACTATGCTCAATTTGTCTTTGAAACAGTCATTTTAAAAAGCAAAAGAGCTTAAACAAACATGAAAGTAATCTAATTCTGACATAAACATGAAAGATAATAAGATTACTATGAATTGATCTAAATATTACTTAAAATAATTACAGATGATTTTCTCATGGTATACCCTTTAAGTTAAGCTGCTTTTTAATATTACTTTAAAAAGCAAACCAATTATTGCTTTCTAGAATTTTGTTTTGTTGTTTATGCCCTTCAGGGAAACAACATAACAGTACTGGCAAATATGCCAATCATTACAGTTTTGTGTACATTTTGCAATTAGCCACTCTAGTTTTGCTACAGTCATTTTTGTGTAGAATAGGATTGCTTTTATTTTAGTTCTTACTCTTTTTATTACTTTAAGACATGAAGTAATTGAGTTGTATTCCTTGTACCATTTGAATTGCCACACTTAATCCTATGTCTACCAGTGAAATTTATGTAAAGTGTTAAAATGAAGAAAACAAGCCATCCTAACAACCTTACAGCCACAGAATAAATAAATAAAGAGGGAAATAATCACCATTTAAGCTTAAGTGCCTGCAATGAAATTAGTCATGGGGCCAAACCTCAAATTGACCCAATTTGGCACTCCCTTCACTGCCCAAATTCTCACATGATTTATTGGAAGTTTAAGGTTTGTAAGGAAACGTTTGGAGTTTCAGGTCTGGGTCTTTGCCTAAAGCTTATCGGAATTTATTTAAATGTCTATACTCCGAAATTGTGTGCATGTCAGTCCCAGGATGTCTCTCTCACCAACAGAAATTGATTTCATCCACCTTATCGCTAAACTCTGGCAATCAGATTTGTTCCAGCCAGTCTAGACACTGCATTACTTTTGGTTTTAAGAATAGGTAATTCTGCTTATTCTGGGGAAATAAAGGCATTATTTTCATAAAATGATTTCCCATTAGCAAGTACAAAAATTCATGGAAACCTCAAATGCTAAAGTGGGCTCAAAGTTCATCCACAGCTGAGACAGCTGGATAGTTTATTAGACATAATAA
This sequence comes from Chelonoidis abingdonii, assembly GCF_003597395.2. Lineage (NCBI taxonomy): Eukaryota > Metazoa > Chordata > Testudines > Testudinidae > Chelonoidis > Chelonoidis abingdonii. The sequence continues at coordinate 125,786,674 of NC_133770.1, forward strand.
GGCCTTCTATCAAGTTTCATATCTTAAAGCTGGACCTGTGTTCTGTGAGACCTTCCTCTGCATGCAGAAGAAGAAGAGAAAAATGAAAGCTGGTCTGCTGTTGTTGGTTTTGTTGCTGTTACAGATTGCCATTGTAATTATTTGTCAGAGTGCCTAGGGTGAGGACTATAGTTTCTCTAAACCTATAGCTAGATGCCAGGTAGGCTGAGGCTGGAGAAGATTCTAGGCAGAAGCTTTGTAGTGAAGCCAGGACTGAGACAAAAGGATAATAGGGATGATGATGTTTCCTTGTTGAGTGTTAGAAGAAAACAATTCTTGATAAATTCTCACATGGAATAGTGTCATTCCCTAATCATGTATGTGGGAGAAGGAGTATGTAATGTAGCTGTAGCCATGCTGGTCCCAGGATGTTAGAGAGACAAGGTGGGTGAGCTAATATACTTTCAAGCCTCACAGGGTTCTTCTTCAGTCCTGGGAAAGGTACTCTCAATTTCACAGCAAAACACAAGAAAACAACACATCTTTCTGGATGGCAGATGGAATAGCAGTCTGTTGGCAGCTGTCCTCCCCATGCCTTGTGTTGTGGGTAGCCAGCACAGGAAGCAAGGGGACACTTTACAATTCCCCCTTACTTCTCAAAGCAGTGACTTAGGCCAGGTTACTATTGAGTCTTAAGAAAATAGTAGAAGCATGGCAAGAAATAGCAAAGAAAAAATATTTTGGAAGAAGGAAGCACAATAATAATGCCCCTTCACAGAACTGAATTCTAAGGGCAGAAACTTGGTGGTTATGGCAAGAATAAAGAAAGGATAGATGAAGTCTGCGTAGCCAGTGGAAACATGAGTATGAAATGTAAGGGAGGGGGAGATGATAGACATTCTGTCAAAGCAAAGGAATCTGGGATATAGCCCAAGCAACGAGTGAGATCTGTGTCCAAAGACAGCATTTGCCCCAGGCTTGGACTATTAATCTCAAGATTTTAATGAGTCTTTAAATCTAAGCAGGTGCATAAGTGTTTGAAGAATCAGGACACAGTAATAATAATAGTAAATATAGAATAATATATTTAATAATGTTACTATGTACTCTGTGAGTGCTTTCAACTGAGAAATGCATTACTCCAAAATAACTACTCTACTTGTAACACTCTGTTGCATTTATTATATTTTAAAAGAGTGTAAAATGAAAGAATAAGGGCTTTTTATGTGAGGAAATACATGCTTCACTATAATTAATATTATTTCAAAAGTAGTTGAGAACATTTGGATTTTTGGCCCCAGCTGTGGATATTAGAGGGGTGCAAAACTTTGTTAAAAATCCTAAACCATAAGAAACTCCCTTGGTTTCAGGTTTCATTACAAACTTAAGGCTCACTTAGGGTTCATTGAAAGGACATTAGAACACTGGAAATTCCATAAATGATGCAGGGCAGATCAGTGGTATAACCTATTCTGCATGACTGTTTCAGATATTAGCACATAATCATATTGGCTACAATTTAGTAACTATTATTATGTATTTACCACTCAAAAGTGTGCTTAGAGTTTTATATACATATAATGAAACATGTCCTTGTTCCAAATAGACAACATACAGAGAAAAGGAGATGAAGAGAAATGGATGCAGCATAGTATATTATTTTAATTACATTAAAATATCTAAAATAATGTTACTGAAGGCAAAGTCAAGCCCTGGAAAGTTAGGAAATGCCTCATTTATGGTTACTTTTATTCTGTCTTCTTGTGCATCCAACTTATGACCTGAAAGAGGCAGGAGTCCTTTGGATAAAATAGTAGCTGATCATTTAATCAAAGGCTATGTCATAATGTATATGCACCAGGGCTGGTGTTGGTGAATTAAAGTTGCAAAGGCAAATGTAAATCTGGTATTTCTTAACTTCTGAGTGTTTGATTTTGGAAATTTAACTTATTTTTAAAATGGGGGTTTGCATGCAATTTCTTAAGGTTTTTTTTTTTAAAAGAATAAATTTTTTGTTTGTGACTGTAAACACCCGCAGTGTCAGGAGCATGGTTGGATCCTGACTCTAAAGCATGGTTAGGGCTGGCTCCCGGCACCGGCATTCCAAGCTGGTGCTTGGGGAGGCAATCTGCAAAGGGCGGCAGTCCCTGTTGTTTTGCCCCCAGGCAGCACGCTGAATTGCCACCGCGACAGCGGGAGGAGTCCATGTGCCCTTAGGGCTGCAGGTGCCTTTCCGTGGTGGCGGCAGTTCAGCAGCAGCTTCTATGTTTAGCTATCTGCAGCAGCTTCAGCTAAACATAGAAGCTGCCGCCGAATTGCCGCCACCGTGGAAACGCGCCTGCCGCCCTAAGGGCACATGGACTCCCCCCACCTTAGTGGTGGCAATTTGGCGCGCTGCCTGGGGTGGTGAAAACTGTAGAGTCGGCCCTGAGCATGGTAATACTTACTTCTACCACTTGAGTTGCAGCACTAAGTTCTTTAGTGGGCAGCAGCAGAAGTCTGCTATCTCATGGGAGGATGGGATGCTGGGGCCATATATTGTGTCTAGGTAAATTCATGGAGGATAGGCCCATCAATGGCTATTAGCCAGGATGGGCGGGGATGATGTCCCTGGCCTCTGTTTGCCAGAAGCTGGGAATGGGTGACAGGCAGAGCAGGCAGCAGGCACCAGCGGGAGGAAGCATGTGCCTGGGGCAGCACGCTAAGGGGCGGCATTCCGTGCATTCTTGGGGCAGCTCAGTCCGGGCGGCTTTTTTTTTTTTTCTTGCTTCAACAGTTCAGGTGGCAAAAATGGTAGAGTCGGCCCTGGCAACAGGGATGGATCACTTGATGATTACCTGTTCTGTTCATTCCCTCTGGGGCACCTGGCATTGGCCGCTGTTGGAAGACAGAATACTAGGCTAGATGGACATTTGGTCTCACCCATTATGGCTATTCTTATGTTGTTATGCCTCAGGCACGAGGGGGAGCCTGGCAGCTCCCAAGTGCTTCTATTTCTGTTTCTGCCCTGCTTCGGTGATGCTGTGGGTCCAGCTCTTTAGAAGTATAATGTTCAATTATTGTTTTGGCATACTGCCTGAATTTGCATGAGGAATGCAAATATGAGATGGGAAAAGGCAATTTTCAACGGGTTTTAACTCACCTAAACCAAACTGGAATTTAATGGACAAAGCCAAAGCACTTACTTTGCCTAAAGGCTTTTACCCTGCCACATTTCAAAGGCTTGTTGCAAACACTGAAGTGCTAGAGCTTCCTTCTTGTAAATGGTAACAAGAACTTTTTATAACAGAAGGGGTTAGGCAACCTAAATATAGGGGTTTCTACTGACTCCCATATAATCCATTTTATGTGGTTTCACTTAATTTCTTTCTTTCTTATTCAGTATGGACTGGATTGAATGTAACCCTTGCCTGGGCATGCAATCTAGGGGCGAGGGCAAGGAAACTTCCTCCTTGTTGTTCAGGCTTTGGGGAAAAAATGAAGAAGTGCAGTCCCTTCATTCAGGTGTTTGGTGGTTTTGAAAACCTTATTCCTTATTCTGGGCTGTGCCCAGCCCACACAAGTCTAGCCCTCATTGCTTCCAGACCTTTTCTACTTCAATCCATCACACTCTTCATACTTTTCATCTCTGCCCTCAGTGGAAACCCCTCCTGCCCTCAAAACATCCCGATAATTACTCTGAGCTCTGTGATTATCCAAGAAAGACAGTTTCCCCTCCCTTCTGTCTCTTGCCCTCTGTCCCAATCCTTGCAGTCTCAATGAAGATGTGGACAGTTAATATACTTAATACAGTTAATACATTTCAAAGAAGGTTGGAACTGATGATGTCAGGCTACTGTGAGGCTGTAAAAGTTCTCTCCTCTCTGCCCTTGAATACATATAGTTTGGGCTTTAAAAATCCAGTCACTCATTCATCAGTGGGAAATAGGAAACATTTCCTGACAAGTGAGGCCTGGCAGCTTGGGAGCATACACAAGGCCTAGTCAGCTTAAACTAAACTAGAATAAACTTAGTTTAAACTGAAATGGAGGTTTTCACACAGCCTTCCACATTAACTTAACTAAAGCCATATAAAATTACACCTTCAGAAAAAATAAAGCCCTAGTATCAAAGAAAACTTTCCAAATATCAGCTGAATGTAATTTAATGCACTGACAAACTCTGAGCTGGGGAGATCCTCTACAATTAATGAGAAAGGGTATTCTGCAATCTTGGAGTTACTTCCTGGCTGCTAATCCAGTTTGTATCTCCACTGTGTGTAGGAGGGAATTGCTGCTATATATCTGTGGATCACTCAACTCCATGCCCAAAGATCGGCCATGCAGCACCCAACAGGGAGTTCACAGAGATAGGCTGTATCATACACAGGGCTTGCAACTCTTGTATGGAATCTCCTAATCTTCTTCCCCTCTCCTCCCTGCAACAGTTAAGGACACAGAACAGGTCCCTGGATTTTCCATTCACAAAGGTGTAAAGTGCCTCCATTCATCTCAATGGGAAGTTAACTCATAGACTCATAGGTCAGAAGGGACCAATATGATCATCTAGTCTGACCTCCTGCACAAGGCAGGCCACAAAACCCTACCCATACACATTTATAACAACCCCTAACCCATGACTGAGTTATTGAAATCCTCAAAATTGTGATTTGAAGACCTCAAGCTGCAGAGAATCCACCAGCAAGCGACCCATGCCCCACGCTGCAGAGGAAGGCGAAAAACCTCCAGGGCCTCTGCCAATCCGCCCTGGAGGAAAATTCCTTCCCGACCCCAAATATGGCGATCAGCTAAACCCTGAGCATGTGGGCAAGACTCACCAGCTAGCACCCAAGAAAGAATTCTCTGCAGTAACTCAGTTCCCATCCCATCCAACATCCCCTCACAGACCATTGAGCAAACTTATCTGCCGATAATCCAAGATCAATTGCCCAAATTAAACTATCCCATCATAACATCTCTATGTTTCTTTACGTTCCTGGCAGAAGAAAAGAGGTCTTGTTTAATCATATAAATTATTCACTACTTATTATTATTTGGTAAGTCCTAATATTGTAACTGTTCTTCAGAAGCAACCATTGCATGATAATTACTATGCTTAAGCAATTCTATTTTATACCAGGCCCCATTTGGACAAAGATTAGCATTTTGGTAATATACATGAAAGTGAAAAATCATTTATATAAGGAAATTAATTGTTTCCCAAATAAATAAATATGGTAAGTAAAAATATGTTTAAAGAATGAAATGCTTGCTAACCAGGAATTTCTACTGCATTACTTAGATATCCAATTAGTATTACAAAAATTAAACATGCCAAATCCTCTTAGCATATACCATATATCCTTTCTATAAAATGTTTTTAGAAGCTGCATGAAATAAAATAACATAAAGTGATAGATATTTGTTATTCAGAAATTGGACTGCTAATGATGAAAATACTGACATTTCCCTTCTCATGGTAATGACATAAAATGTAATATACAGTCTTACTTCACACTAATAACAATATAATATTTTCTATAAATCTCTATATACATCAATTCCAAATAAATTTCAGAAGATGAGATTTGCATAAAGGTGACTACCCTGAAATACTGTGTATCTTTCTGTGTATAATGATGGCATAAGGAAACAAGAATAAAAGTTCCTCCAGTAAAAAAATGTGGGAAATTCCTACATGAATATTGGTGCAACACTAAATCACAAGAAGGGTAAATATGCTGACGCTATCCATCACGCTGTTATCAGAGAGGAGAATATTGGAATATTTTACATCATTTTATTCAAGTCTGCTAATGAAAAAAATATAACCATTTATAAAAATGTATTTCATATCTTCTAAAGTTCTGTTAGTACTTAATATTTTCCCACCTTTTATTATTAAATGTTACCAACAAAACAGCTACAAATGGACATCATTTATATATATATTATTGGCATTTTTATAAACATTTGTCAGGAGAATATTAATGTTCTGCTTTATGATCACCACCACCTTTCTAATCATTGCTTTTTATTATTCTTGTTCAGTACAGCTTAGCTGCTGAGCATGAGCAATGGAATGGGGAAAAAAGAAAAGCAAATACTGTATTATATCACCATCTGGGGAGCATGATTGTTTCTGCTGTGTTAATTTACACTAAAATCTATGACCCAGTGAGCCTGATTGATTGCCAAGGGCAGAAATCCAGCCCCTGGCCTAGTTTATTTTGTGAACTGTAGCCTCAGATATCGCTGCAAGCCACAATGATATTGATTTGATATACACTAGATGGCTCTTTAGGCTCTTTGGGAAATTTATTGTGCAGAGTCAGAACTCAGACAGATGGAGAGAAGCAGCTCTTTAAATTGAAGAGGGTTATCATGGTTTGACTCCTGGGTCACTCAGGTTACCAAGTGGCCTGAGCATGGCTAGGTTGGAGCAGGCCCCAGGGATTAGTGCTCATCAGTTTTGAATGTCAAATCTCTTCAATGGACTTGAGTTATTGCTAATAGGAACTTGCTTGGACCCATAACATTTGGATGCCCTATCAGTTAAACATCATAACCTTTTCTTCATGTCATGGTCCTTTAAATTATGGTTGAGCATATCACCTTTGCTCTGGATGTTTAGCATTAGATGACTGTGTAAGATAAAGAAACTTGCCTCCAAGCTGGACTGCATCAGTGCAGCTATTATCAGCAAAAGAGCTACAACTGGACATTCTTCACTTCAAATATAAATTAGCAGCTGTGTCATGTGGTCTTCAGTTGCTAGAACAGAACACTGTTACTGTTTTGTTTCTGCACAACAGAAATTCATTAGCATGCCATTCTTGATTTGATAGCATTTACTGTTTTCCTTGTGGGAAACTTATGCTGATGGAGAATGAAAGACCAGCATGGTGGAAATCCCATTCTTCTCGGGAAACATGCGCATGAAGAAACCTTCCAATCTATAAACCTTACAGTTACCTCTTCTGTTTTAGAGTAAGCTGTCTGAGACATTTATTCAGCATAAAACTGTACTGGGACTGTTCTGATTAGCCACAAACAGGTCAATCAACATTTTTACCACAATAAAACCACAAGATTACGACTACACGTTGTTATCCAAGTCTTTATGTTAGGATGAAATAATGAAATGGCCCTAACAAACAGTCTCTGTAATTATAAATGGGATAATCGTATTGTAAATCTTATTATGGCCGAATGCTTAATTACTGGAAAAGCTCACCTACAATTTGTAACAGGCATAATCAGCAGTGTGCTAGCCAAAAGATATTCTACAAATTTCATACTTGATACACCTTTACAAATTTTTGGGATGTTTTAGTAACATGTATTTCCTTTGAGTCAGACAGAATGATTCTTATTCGGAGCCAGGAAATATGGAAATTAACTCTACAATGAGAAGCATTAACTTCCATGGGAACTTATACCTGATTTTCCATTTATTCATCAGGGCAGGGGGGACAATACGATAAAATCCTGTGGCTCCAGTTCCATCCAGCCATGTTCCAAAAAGCTTTGAATCCCCTATGACAAAGGGACTGTGATCCTGGAAAGGGGAAGAGAATATCACTCAGTTTTCCCCATTTTATGAGTACCTGTCCCTCCCTGTCCACACAAAAGTGTAGATGTGTGATGATACACTTCTATAACTTTAGTATTTTTTAATCTATTTATTAGAGATGTTTTGGGTGCAGTTGAGGAGCATGTGTGAAATTGGTTGACCCATTATCTATCTATCTATCTATCTATCTATCTATCTATCTATCTATCTATCTATCTATATTAATCAGCTTCTTGGTCTTTCAGCTTAAGTTTCTTGGCCCACTCATTTGTTGGAACTGGGAATTAGAGCTTATACAAATATTGCTTCCCACAAACTAACAATACAGCATTTATTTTCATCAGAGCAGCACTTTTTTTGAAGCATTGCTGTATGCCACTTTGAATGTACCTGTTCAAAGAAAGATAGCCCATAATTGCTTAGTCTAGCCCTTTAGACTCTATTCTTTGCAACACAGTGGGATTCTAGAGCCATACTGTGTCTATATAGAAATATAATGTTGAGATATAATCCCTCGTTCCATTGTCTAGGAGTCCTGGGACGTCATGTTTACTTTGAAGTGAATATTAATTGAAAAAGTTCTGAATTTGCATGGCTCTCCTCTGAATAGTTACACGCTCATTTCACCTCTCTCTCTATTGCAAATTAACATGTAGCAGATGGTGAGCTGAAATGTTTTGACAGTAGACTTATAGTACCATCAGTTTAACCTGTATCTGAAAAAAAAAATCCCATTAGCTTTTCTGCTGTTGGGCTCTTAACCCCCCCAAAGTATTCTTAGTTATTATATCATGGGATTTGCTGCTATGCCAAGGAAGAAAATAATTAAAGATACCCTCTTCCATTTAAATGCTTGTTCTAATTTTGCTGGGCATATCTTTTCCTCTTAACTTCTCCAATAATTTCAATTTAAATCTTCATTTAGAATGAGATTTTTCTTCCAAAGGGGATTTTTTTTATCTTCGGGGACAACTTAGTGCACAGCAGAAGCAACACAGAAGCCCTTCCATATATTATGATTAATGTGGTATAAGAAGTTCTCCTTGCTAGAAATGCAGAATCAAAGGAAGAAGAGCCCATAAGTAGAATTTAAATTCAATACACATTTGAATCTTATGGTTCAATTCAAAGTGGCTCTAAAGAAAGTAATTAGGCACTCACCAAGGTTTTAAGTAAGAAGTAACTTTATTTAAGAATGCCCCGCTGAAAGTCTCAATTTAAAGTATTCGGTAACTGTTTCTTTTTCACTCTGTCTAATATGAAAAGCAGAGATTTTTTTTAAGATCTGGGAATCCACATTAAGAGCTTTAATTTTAAGTCTTCTTAAAAATAAATGGTATAATTGAAACTTTCATTCTGATTGGTGGTAAAAAGTGCATTATCCACCACAGAGCATACATTTATATATATCAACATTATACTGCAAGGACATGGGAAGTACACACTCATCCCTGCTTTTTAAACCAGGCGCATAAAGCTGATTGAGAGGGCTGTCTGAAGCAGGGTATTGTTCAGTTTAGAGAATCATTCATATGGGGTCTTTGGTCACTTAGGGACCACTCCTTATCCCAAGGAAGTGAATGGAAAAACTCTCATTGACTCCAATGGAAGATGCAGCCCTGAAAGAAGCTAAGAACCTCCTGAAACTGGACATGCTCTGTATCTTACAGACCTTAGGAAGGTATTCTTTTACTAATCTGTTCAGGATTTCACCTTCACTTTTCCATATTTTACATTAAACTGATTTTACTATACAATATTTTAAATCCTTAGAGTACGTTTTGTAGCAGTAGTCATGCTGTGGATCAAAACATAAACTAGAAAGGACTGTTATCCAAATCTTCAGTTAAATCAAAAGACTAAGGAATTTAGTGATCTGTTTAAAGCATGGTCTGAATTAAATAATAATAATAATAATAATAATAAATAATAAAATAAAGACGGGCCCACATTCTGCCTTCAGTAACCTCTGGGTAGCCTTTTATTATTTTTTTAAATTTTGCACAAAGCATTACCCAATTCCCTGAACTGCTTAGTCTTTTCATTTAATTTAAGTTTTGTATAACTGTCCATTCGAGCTCACACACTAATCCATGGCATGATTACTTCTACAAAATACGCTCTAAAGAGTTAAAATATTATGAAATTGAATGGGGTTGAATGGGTCTAACTGCAGGTAAAATGTATGTAAGAAAGGTAGAAGCAATAGAGAATATTCCAAATGGTGAACAGATTCATGTGTAGTGTTGTCAGGACAGTTTTTGTTTTGGCTGGGCAAATTCACTTATCCTTATTTTCAATATTACATCAGAACTTTCTTAAAATTTCCTTTTTTAATCATTGCTAAGGGAATATAATATTTTCTTTATCGAAGAAAAATAATGAATCTTTAATATTTCTAAAATTGCTGCAAATTAAACCAACAGAAATGGCTTAAATCCATGTTAGCTATGTTCCTCTGGCAAAATGAAATTATTGACACAGGAGGAGTTCATGAACAGTAGAGGCAGAACTTTCACAGGAACTGGACCTAAATAATGGAACTCACTCCTGGAAAAGACAAGAATAAGCATGAAAGTGAGCATATTCATTACTAGATGGAAACTTAACTCCACGACTCATCATTTCCTCAAACTTGTCTATATAAACACACATACACTATGTTACCTAGGGAGGTGGTGGAATCTCCATCCTTAGAGGTTTGTAAGGCCTGGCTTGACAAAGCTCTGTCTGGGATGATTTAGTTGGGGTTGGTTCTGCTTTGAGCAGGGGATTGGATTAGATGACCTCCTGAGGTCTCTTCCAACCCTAATCTTCTATGATTCTATGATACATTCATACAGAGACCCAAACACACCCTCTCTTTTACAAACATGCATAAGACATCCAACTCTCTGCTCACTCTCTTACACACACAGAGACCCAAACACATCTGCTCGCTTACACACTTACTACTAAAATACCCACCCACTAAAAAATAAAACAGAACTAGTTCTTTCGCTTATACTCTATGAAGGGGTAAAGCAGAGATTTTTAGAGGTATTTCTATTTTCAAATATTTTGGAGGTGCTTGTATACTACATGGAGAAAGAAATAACTTCATATATATGCTTTCAGAGCATGTATAAGATGCTCTGAAAGCTGGAATTGGAGAAGTTCTGTTTCAACTGGTATGGTCTTTAGGGTAAAATTCTGCCTTGGTGAGAGAGTGAGTTTCAGGCGCTGAGCACAATACAAGAGGACAATGGATGGAAAGGATGCACCGAGCAATTTTCACACCACTATGTGCAGTGGAAAGGGTTTCTGTGCCAAGTCTGCATAGGTCAGCACAAGAGGCCATGATAAGGGCAAGCCAGGCATAGGCCAGCAAAGAATGATCTACAGAATCATTTAAACAAGTTCATTGGCACCCAAAACTACCAGCAACTGGCAAAGAAGTGTTGCAATGACTATTCTAGCCATAGACTGGAAGAGCATGTTATAATAAGTTGCCTTGGAAGCAGGGATTGCATTGAGTAGCAGCCTCATTCACTATTTCCAGAGTGAGAGGGGTGAGTTTCACCTTCCCAGGCCCTTTACACACCTTTTAGGCACAGTCTGGTTACTCTGGCTTTAAATGAGTGCAGTAAATTTCACCCATAGACTTAGAAATGCAAAGAAACTTTGTACTGGACATTATAATTCTGGATTATCCTTCATTTATATAGAAGGAGGCATGGTAGATTCCTGGAATGCTGTTTTGCAATGATGTAAAAACTGATCTTTAACTGTCATTTTAAGATTGTTTCCTTTCCCCATTTTAATCCCTTTTAAATTGAATCCAGATATTAGAAATATTGTTACTTTCCCTCAACACGGTTTGAGATTTCACATCAAAATGTTGGGTTCAGCATAACTTTTAATTTTGTTTTTAATAAAAAATATGTGCCCTTAAATTGTTCACTTTTTAATACTTTTCCTTGCAAGCCTTAGAGGTAACCAAAATATTTTTTTAGTTGTTTCCTCCTTTTTACATACTATGGAGACCTAAGTTATGTCCCCAGACCATTGCCAACTAACATGAAAAACATCATATTTCACTGCAGCAATGTCTGCAGGGGGTTAAAATATTGTTTTGAAATACCTTTAGCCTATTATTATTTTTATTAAAAAAATGGGTCATGAGTTTTAATAAAACTTACTGTACTCACAGCTGATATGTACTTTGTTCCTTATTTGAAAAGCTTACTTAGGAGCTTGATTAATATTTTTAGATGAAATACTTTTAAAAGGTGGAAAGCTGCTGTCCATTACATAGCACTTGCATTACAATTTATGAGACCCAAATGGGAGCAGGGATCCAGTGACTGTTGGCGGGAGGGTGAGGAGCTTACATGGTGCATTTCCTCCGCTGATCCTATTACCAAAGGGAAAAATTGACCTATAAATAGTCAAAACTCCCTCAGGTCTCACTGCTGGAGAGAAGCGTGGTGAAGCAAGACATGAGAAATAATTCTTCACTCTACTCCACAGTGATAAAGCCTCAGCTGGAATATTGTTCTGGGTGCCACATTTCAGGAAAGATGTGGACAAACTGGAGAAAGTCCAGAGGAGAACAACAACAACAAAATTAAAGGTCTAGAAAACATGACCTATAAGGAAAGATTGAAAAAAAATTGGTTTATTTACTCTGGAGAAGAGAAGACTGTGGGGGGACATGATAATAGTTTTCAAGTATGAAAAGGGTTGTTACAAGGAGGCATGGGAGGCAAGGTCTATGGACCCATGGTGCCTGGGCACCAAGAATATTCCTGGTGCCCAGGTACCACTGGCCCGACTCCAGCACTGTATGAGACCAGGTCTCTCCCTTGGCCCCACCTTCCGCCCTAGGTGCCCCCACCCCACTCGTCCCCTGGGCCATTTGAAACAGCCCCCCTCCCACACACACACCACCGACAGCACAGGGGAGCTGAGCAGTTTTCTGCCTGCTCACTCTACGTGGCTGCCGGCCCCTCCCTGAAGCCCCTAGGCAGGGTGGGTCTGTGTTCTGCCCCAAGCGCCCCTGCAGCCATTAGGAAGTGGCAGCGGCAGTGCCTGGAGATAGCAGTGCATGAAGACCCCCAGCCCACCCTGTTTAGGAGCCCCAAGTAAGCACTGCACTCCCCATCCCTCCCAGAGCCTTCAACCCCTCCCCCTTCCCACACACCCCCTCCCACCCCCAAACTTCCTCTCAGAGTCTTTCCCAAAGCCTGTACCCCTCCCTCTGCATCTCCTTCAGCCCCCAAACTCCATCCCAGAGCCTGCACCCTCTCCCTCCACACCCCCTCCCATCCCCAAACTCCCTCCCAGAGCCTGCACCCAAACTCCCTCCCAGAGCTTGCACCCCTCACCCCTCCTACACCCCCACCCCTTGCCCCAGCCCAGAGCCCACACTCAAACTCCATTCCAGAGCCTGCACTCCTTCCCTCTGCACTCCCTTCTATCCCCAAACTCCCTTCCAGAGTCTGCACCCCCACCCCCAGCCTAGAGTTTCACCCAAACTCTGTCCCAGAGCCTGCACCCCTCACCCTCTCCTGCACCCCAATCCCCTGCCCCAGCCCAGACCCTGCACCCCATATCTCCTCCCCTCATTCAAACTCCCTCCCAGAGCCTTAGGCAGGTGGGGGGTGGAGTTTGCGAGGGAGCGGGCTCTGGGCATTCTGGGCACCACCAAAATTTCTACAAACCTGCCACCTCTGCAAGGAAGAGGGTAAAAATTGTTCTCTTTAACCTCTGAGGATAGGACTAGAAGCAATGGGCTTAAATTGCAACAAGGGTGGTTTAGGTTGGACATTAGGAAAAACTTCCTGTCAGAGTGGTTAAGCACTGGAATAAATTGCCTAGGGAGGTTGTGGAATCTCTATCATTGGGGATTTTTAAGAGCAGGTTGGACAACCCCCATCAGGGATGGTGTAGATAATATTTAGTCCTGCCTTAAGTTCTGGGGATTGGTCTAGATGACTTCTTGAGGTTCCTTTCCAGTTCTAAGATTCTATGATTTGTCCTCTTCTTCAGTGCTGCTGCCCCATGGGGAGATAACTCAGGCTTGTGTATTGAAGGTTGAGCAAAGCACTTTAAATAGGCAAATAGTCATTTGTGTTGCTTGTGTTTATGACCTGAACTTTTTAAGCTCTTTGTGTAATTACTTTAACCCAAGTTAAAAAGGACTAAAATAGCAGGTTAAAACACATCCTCTGTTCAGCTTGGATTAAAACATATTCCCCAGTTGTAGCTCCAGCCTACAAGGAGGAGCAGAGACTTGCAGGCTTCCCATAGTTTCTTCTACAACATGCATACCGAATGCAAATAACCATTTTAGTGCAGATTCTCTGTTTTTCCCACAAGGATGGTCACTACACTTTGCTGCCATGACCTCCGTGTGGAGGAGGTCTTGAAGGTGATATTTTTTCTATGTAATGTTTCAGACCATACTTAGATTTTCATTAAATGTAATAGATCTGGTCAAAAAAATTCTCATAACTATTTTTCTAGGGAAACTTCAGTTTTCGATTAAAGGATCTCCCCCGCACCTCCAGAAAGTGTCTGCTTTGTGTGGGAAATTTTGATTTTACATTGAAAAACTGAAAGCCTGAAAACCAAAATATTTTTATTCCGAAATGCTGAAATATTAGAAGATGATTCATTTAGAGGATTTATTTGCACTTAATTAATTAGTCAGTGTTTGTAAATCAGTTTGAAAATGGAAACTGCTATATAAATATAAAGTTTATTTTTATTCACAATAGTACTTTTATTTTCCATATACCTCTTAAACCATAGTTATCCCTATCTGTTTTTCTTCAAGCTAAATAGCAAACATAATATATTAAAAGAAAGAAAGAAAGAAAGCAAGCTGAAGCTTCAGAAGGAATGGAAAACAACAAGAAATCTTTGGATCTCTTTTAATATTTGCATATAAAAATAACCCATAGAAGCAACAGCGTCCTAGCTGGCTAATAAATTGACTCTGCCTACTGCAGTCTCACAGTCCATCAGAATTTTTAGTCATACTCCAGAATGGATTCACTACATTCCATATACAAGAGCTGCAAGTGATCAAGAAGTTGGTAAACAGTAGTTAGAAACATTAGCTAGGAGGGATATGGCAGCCAGTTTTGGTAATGTGTTGTTCATATTCTGCCTTGCTTATTAGGTGCTTCACTTATCAACTTATTTGTTTCATTAACAAATCAAAATATTAATCTGTGTTCTGGGATCTTAGTTTGTCCTGGAAAACAAAGTGAAGAAGTCCAGGATAGCACTACTAACATTTGTCCCATAACTCAATACCTGAATCGTTCCTGCGGTGGAGCTGAGTGCCTATTTGGAATGTCCCTTTGGCTGAGATTGGAGGAAGCCTTTAACAGGTAAGGGAAAGCTCCTACTTGGAGAGTCACAGAACAACTAGTAGTCTAGATAGCAATGTCTGGGCATCATTTCTAACATTTGTCCAATGAGACAGAGAAAGCTAATGCAACATATAGGGATAGCTGCATCAGCCTTTATTTAGGCAAAACTCCCCTTGAAATAAGAACTGTTAGGGCAGGTCTAAAGTTAATAGTCATACCACAGAAAGAAAAAATATTTCATGATAATTCTATTCCCTGTAATTTTTATGTATGAGGAATATAACCATAACAGCCTTATCTTACTGCTCTTAATACCAGCCTAGAGACTCCACTCCCTGCTGAAAACAGAGAGATTTAGTCTCTGATTTCCTCAGTTAATGTTTATTTCTTCTTTCCTTTTAGGTCTTCTTTGACTTGATGGTTTTAGATGCCTGGGCTCCTGCAGTATCAGTCAGACTTTTCTACCCACTGTGGTTTCTTTGCATCTTTATTCAGAAAAATTAGAGAGTCACAACACAAGTACTTCAAATACAGCAAAAAGCCACTTTTCCTCCTTATCAAATCATGGAAACTTCATAGACCCAAACAAGTTGGTAGCATGTTGATAGACTCTACCAATGTTATATGTCTCTTCCCTTGTAGCAGCAACAGCATAAAACCACAATCTTACTGTAAACAAAACTAATTACTTTGGAATCTGGACAACATATTTATTGTGATTGCAAGCTGTTATATAGGTTGCAAGTTGCCTAAAACAGGACTTGTTGTCTTGTATGATTGTAAAGGCTATTGCTTAGATCATAAGTTATTTGAGAAAGAAACTATATTTTTATTATATGTGTATAAAGTGCCTAACATAATGGGGCTCTGATGCCTGACTGGGACCTCTAGGCACTACTGCATTACTAATATTAAATATTAGTGCTCATTTATACCAGGAGTGCTACAGGAATTATGATTATGTATTAATCAGTATGTGGTGGGTTTGACCTGGGAAGAGGTCCTCAGGCAACCATAGTATACAGCCACAATAGTTGGGAACACAATCTGCTAGCAACCTTCACATGACACTGGATTTTTGGAGTCACATTTTTAAAAGTACCTAACTGACTTTGTACCTTAAGTCACATTTTCAAAAGTGATTTACGAGACTAACTCTAGTTGAAAGTTAATGGGACTTAAGCTGCTAAGGGCCAGATTTTTAGTCATTTAGTTGCAGATAGGCACCTATAGTGGGATTTTCAAAAGTGCGTAACTGCCATTTCACTTAGTCACTTTTGTAAACATTACCCATTTTTAAAGATCTTTTAACATAAAAAATGTAAACAACTTCCACCATCACTACTTTCTTTCAACTCAACAACAATCTTTAAGAGAACAAGCAAAAATCCTACCAACATACCACTTGTGAGAAGAACTACCTGCCTGAGGGGTAGTCCTAGAGCCTACAAGCCCTTGTGTGGTATGGTACAGAGAGCGCAGGGGCTATTGCGTTCCAACTCACATGTTAGTGAAAGCTACATATGTATACAAATAAAGTTAAATATCAGATATAGTCCTTCACATTGAATAGGCTCTCAAGCATCCTGTGTTCCTGTTCTTTTATTGACTAGTATACAAAAAGATGCAGAGTATGGGCCAAGAACAGATGTGTTTAAGGAAACAAAGCCTTAAGCATGATCCGCACATCCCTGTCCTAGAAATCCCTTTAGACTTTGTGCTTATAACTGAATACATTGAGCCTGCAGTTTGTGGGAGGAGAAAAATGGATATTCAGGTTTTGAATCAGGTTGAAGAAAGATGTTCGACCACTTTCTGCATAAAAGCTAATGGATCGCGTTTAATACATCTGTTTCAGGCTAGGCTACACAATAAGAGGGTGGGGAAAAGGAAACTTGGTGGTAAATGGAGAGGGTACTACAGCACATGGAAAGTTTGTATAAAACTTATGATGTTAACATGGCTTCTTTCACCTACGAAGAACCTATAAATTCACCTATTTTCCAAGCCTACAAATTCCTTAGTGTATCCCGGGGGATGGCTGAATGGTTCAATCAAAGGATTTTTTAAATTCTTATAACTCTAATCTTCATCGTTATTTCTAATTCCTTAATACAAAACCTGAAATATTGATGACCTAATACATTTTACAGAGCAGCACACAACCTTCTTTATGGCACTTACATCATTATGTAATATGTTATAAAGCAACTTGCATGTTGTAAAACTCATTAAAAAGATATATTTTTTCTCTTAACTCGAGTTCACTATAGCCAAAAATTGAGGTGGAAAGCTATTAAAGTTCCAGAAATCTTAGCAATACACATTTCTTTCAAATGTTCTTTTATGCCCTCTTACTTGGTATTTTCTGTCACATTTTCAGTATTTCTGATGTTGGTCTATTGAGAGGTAATTTCTCAGCATAGCAGCTGAAGTAAAACTCCTATGGGATTAGTAACCCAGACTTATAAACCATTACCTGGTTTCTGTCATTTACTCTGATTTGGTCAGGACAGTTGCTGTATGAATAAAATTGGCATGATCCAAAAAGAAAGAAAAATTACACTGAAATATAGTAGAAGAAAATAGGAATTTAAGTTTTACCAAAATAATTGGACTGGTTGTAATGTACAGCTGAACACACTCAGTGCCAGTAACGTACAGAACAAGCTCTGTGAAAACCACAATGAAGGATGATAACTAGAACATTTTTGGAATTTGTTTAGGCTTTTGAATCTTTCATTGATTGTAATTGTGCCTGAATAGTTATTTTCACTCTCCTCTTGTGTTCTGTAGTATGTATATTTTGAGGAATATATGCTGATCTTGATTTTTTTCCTGCCATGATGCAAATGATTGTTCCAATGGATGGGGAAATTCAGGACTATGATTGCTTTGGATTGTAGGGAGGAATGGTATGGCAATGCTTACTGTTAAATTCTGGTCCCACTGAAGTCAACCATTAGGGCCAGGTTTGTATCCCTCGAATTTAATTTGTTCCATTGCAAATAGGAATTCTACAAACACAGCACCACTTCATTTGCTGAATCAGGAATAAGAATTGCTGTACGAATTAGCAGGGACAATGGAATTAGCTCTACATGCTGCAAAAACTAGAAACAATTACTGTATGAATGACATTTGCACATGTGCACACAAAGAGAGAGAGAGAGAGATAACTGGGATTATCACACTGGTTTTACCACCTGAAAAACACAGGTGGAGTCCTTTATCTGATAGTAATAGAAGGGCCCTTCATCTCTTTATTGGTCAGCCACTAGACGGCAACAACATACACACTGAGCTAATACATTACAGTTGTCTCTTCCAGCAAGTGTGGCTGTTTCATTCAGTGGTTGCAAGAAGATTCAAAATCCAAAATATGCTGGTCTATCCATTTATACAGTATTTCTTTGACTGTAAAAATCTGTTCATTGCAGGGAGTGTGCGTTCATACGGTCTTGTAGAGAACCTAGTACAAATCCTAAGTGGGTCTTCAAGGCACTAATGTAATAAGTAATAAACAATAATAATAATAATAATTTAAAAAATCAATGCAATATTTTCAAAAATTAAAGACTGACTTGACCTACAAAAATGCACGTACACAAGTGCATTCACAAAATGTACAGTGCATGCACAAATCCAGGAGCAAGTTTATGTGCACATATTTGTGTGGGTGCAAATCGCCCTCCAATTTTTGAAAACATGTTCCTTAATGTCATAATACAATATTGTTGTTATTAAAAAACATCCCCCCATCATAGCTTTGTTAACAGTTCAGTGGTGCAGCCCATGTTCTATAATGAGGAGACTGAAGTCCTGGAATGAACTCAGAATTCACACTTTCCACTTCCAAACTCGTGGAGCTGAAACCCAGGCACAAGTGATGATCCTGTCCTCTTGAGAAGCTGAGAAGATGAATCTTGCAATGCTCAGAACACAATGTTGATCATCTATGAATTTCACTCTGTTAGCCACAGAGAAGCATTTTAATTCCAGTTTGAGATTGCACTGTTCATCCTGATCTGGATAAAACATGTTTGAATGGGAGACAATAACTTATGGATAAAGGTTGGATAGATAAGGTAGACACCTCTCTGTGCATCTGTTTCCCCTATGTATTATCTGTATTGTCTGTTCAAGGCTGTAAGTTCTTTGCGGGCAAGGACAGTCTTATACTGTGTGTTTAGACATTGTTTCCCACAATGAAGCACCAGTTTCATCTGGGCTCCCAAAGTGATACTATCATATAAATAACAAACTATAACAATAATGAGCTCCATAAAATGTAAAGAAATAAGGGTCATATATTGTTAATCTCTCACTCGCGCTGGTAAACAGTTACTTGTGACTTTATATGTGTGTAATTCTTTGTTTTCCCCTCACCCCCCCCAGATAGAAACCCACTGAGATTACAGTCTCCCAGTCAGACATGACTTGCTCAAATCAAAATTCCTGGTACTTGTGGAGTAGGGATACCCACTTGACAGATTTCATAGAACTAAAGGCCAGAAGAGTCCATTAGATCATGTAGTCTGACCTCCTGTATAACATGCCTCAAATACCCCTATGCTGAGTCCAATGACCTTAGTTAGACTGAAGTGTTTCAGTCCTCAGGAGATTAATCTGTTGTGTGCCACAGGCAGACAAGTGGAGATAAAAGTGCCCCCAGTGCTCGAAACAGACTTGATTATTTACAAGGAGTCCTCACGATGGGCTAAGAGACGCATTGTGAAACATTTTCCTGTTTCTCTGAACAGGAGCAAAGTGCAGCCCTATTAGCATCTTGAAATCTCTTGCTGTTGGTTGGAGTATGTGCAATAGCTGGCTGGGGACCTACACATGCCCCATAACCTGCAGACATTGTCCAGCCCTCTTCTCATGCACCCCGGTGTGCTATGTAGGTATTTGATTGCTTGTTTGAAGGAAGAGATCCTTTACATCTTCATGTGCACCAGCGGAACAGAGATAACAGGAGTCAGCAATATTGCCCTTTCTTGGGATTTTATTGCAAATTTCACAATACTTGTTGTTTTCATTAAATCCCCAGCTCCTGAAGGCATTATATTACATGAGACTCTCAGCTTCCAGTTTTTCAAAGTAAATTTTCAGTCTTCATAGTTGCAGAGAAAAGCTTGAAAATGTGCAAATTATTTGGATGAGACAGAATTCCGGTGCTCTTTGCCCACTGCCTTGCTCCTAGTTCTGAGACATTCAGTCAGGACAGTTTCTCTCTGACCTCTCTTTGCTATATGAAATCTGATCTTTATTAGTGGGTAGACTGTGCCTCGCTTTGTGTCTCCTGACAGACTAAGAAGCCTGTCCATGTGAGACTGCAGGAAAATTATGAGCTCTGATCCTTTAGTGAAGCCCTAAACAGCAGGGGTACAAGTATATTATTATAGTTGCTATTGTGTTTGAATTGCTGGTATTGCATGAGGATCCCTGTCACGACTGGGGCACCAGTGTGCGAGGCACTATACTGACACATAATGAAAAGATCCACCCTGGCTTTAACAGCTTACTGTCTAAGAAGAGAGCCAACAAGAGGATCAAGAAGAAGACAGGGAAAACCCAAAGTAATGGCAAAATGATTATGACTCATATAATAAGCAGCACCTGGGCACTGAACTGAACTTTCCAGTAGAATATTTCTCCTTTCTCCTATTTGAGTTTCACACTCTCTCTATGCAGTATTTCCCCAACCATCACACCCTGCCTGCTCTCCACTTCACTTTTTATGTGGATTTTTTTCTCCCTGCCCCAGTATTCACAGTTTCTCCTAGGAGGAATGCAAACTCAATAGCATAGAGAGATATCACATAGAGGAGCATGACATAAATAAACAGACCTATGTATTCTTGTCTAAGTCAAACTTTTCCAGTCATGATGCTTTCAAATTAGTTCACTTGACCCTATACAGGACTTTAAAAAGGAAACTACAGTATATGATTTAGATTTTTGAACATGAGAATGATGTATTAGAATAGTGGAGGTTCTTTAAGGGATGAATTTTCCTCAGTCACTATGGGTATCTGGAAAGCACAGGTCCTTGTATACATTTACACTCATACCCACACACCATGTTTTCCATTTTATATTTAAGTAATTAACATTTTTAGTATGTCTACCAAATAAAAATATAATACAGACAAATTGCCAGACTCTGATCTCAGTTATTGTCTTGTCAAATGTAAGTAAGTTCACGGCAGCCAATTAAGTTAATGTAGATATTTCTGGTGCAACTGAGATCCCACTCTGGACCAAAAATACTTTACATATACATATACAGTGGGTTCATGCTGTCTAAAACCTAGAAGCAAATACGGATTTAGGAAATAATTGGTGATCCCATCCTAGCCGCTAACGAATATTTATCCCCATTACAAACCCACCTCTGAATTCTCTCTGATTGGCAGTTGCTGCTCTGGAAAGTTGCAGGACTGAATCAGCAGGGGTACTTTGGAAGCACTATGAGGGGAAGCTCACACAGTATCTGCCAATTTACGTACATATCTAGCTTGAGCCAGTGGTAATAGTTCAACACAAGTGCCGAATGCAAAGAGAAAAATCCCTTTCTAGACCTTCTCTAGTGTTACACAAACACTTATTTTGTATTTTAAAAGCCTTTCTGATCTTTGTGTGGATAACATCAGATTAAAAGATACATTTAAGGATGAAGTTTCTTACAGGCTATACTCCCTCATGCTGGTCTGCATTGTACTGACAACTGATTTTTGGACATTGGCTCAGAAACCTGGCACATTTTTTTTTTCATCTGTAAACAGGCTTTTCATATTTATCTTCTTGTGCTTGTCAGTAAGGGGCTGGTTTTGAGCCTCTGCGCCACACAGCAAAGGTTATTTCTTTGAGAACAGGGCATATTGAATCCATAGCTCTGTATAACTGCTAGCAGCCAGCTTCCTCACCCATCTTCAATAGTGCTCCCATGTACATTGTTCAAAGGGCGAGAAACTCAGCATTTCATTGAAAGGAGAGTGATGTTTTAATATGACACAATGTAAAACTATCTCTGTGGCTTCTGCTGGGGACAATAAACTCATATCCCAGGAAGGACCTGTCCATGATGTCTGTTTTGAATTTATTTACAAGGCACAACTCTTGTTCCCAGGCTGCTATGGGGGTGCTGGGGCAGGGAAGGGTGAGGGGGAAGAGGATGCTTAAGGGGGGAGAACTTTTTCCACTAGAATTTATTAATTGCTTTCTTCTCTTCACAAATAAGGTTTTCTCCATCAGGTTAGAACAATAACCGCATAATAATCAACCCGTGTGACAAAAATCTTGTATGGAAACACCATACTCTGTTGTTTTCTACTTTCAAGTGAATTTTTAGCATTGAGACTGTAGGGGGTGCAAGAACTCCATTTGAAGCCAGCAGGTCTGAGTGTCTCAGCAGGTCAGACACCACATTGAATAGGCCTTTATCACCAAAACAGAGCCTAGTTTTCTATGAATCCAGCCCCATAAGAATGGGGATCAGATCAGCATGCATTTTGACATACAAGCTGCAGTATTTAAACTCACAAAGCTGTAAGTGAGATCTCAGAAATGGGAGCAAGCTTGTATTCATCCCATGACTCTCCCCATAAGAATATACCTCTGCCAAATTGGTACAATCATTTCAGTTCATTACAGGAAGAGTCCTTTACTCTAAACATGAATGCACAAGCTAGTTTCCTTTCAAAAGAAAATGTCACAGAGAGAAAGAGAGAGAGAGAGATGCTTTCTCAATATGAAAAAAAAAAAAAATTAAGGCGTGAGAGAGACATATTGGTGAGTTTCTTTCCTAATTAGGATCTTAGGTAGGATTTTCCCTCACCTTATTTAGGAAAACCTGGGAAAGCAGATTCTGTTTTATGTTTGTTTGTTTGTTTTTTAAAGAGGCGAGACTTTGTAGTTATGTAGTACATTTGACTTTAGAACTTACTATTGCATCTCACTTGAAGAGTCCACTCTGTTTAAGTAACTGTCACTCAGATGAGTCCTATTGTTTTGTGATCTGTAGTCCTCTATACTGACTGGATTAGTGAGTTCAATGACAGTGAAAAACATCCACTGGTTGTTTTGAAGAGGGAAGTCTCGCAAGGGAAAACACATGTACATCCAAGTCAGGACACATGCATTTCCCACCAGAGAGTCAGAAAGAGGGTTAGTTTTAGCAAACTGGCATTTACTGCTCATTCTTTTGTGCTTGCATATTGATAGCAGTTTTTTCAAAGACTAGTGTGCTGAAGAATTGTTCAGATATACATGAACATGTTCATCTTGAACAATTAACAATACTTTCTTGATGGTTAATAATATGTGCTGTAATATTTATACTTCTCAGTTTTGTGACACTTAAATTAGGAGTAAGTCTCACTACATCAGGCACAAAAAAAAGGATACAAATCAGTGCAGCCTCTAAACACAAGTTGGCAATGTTTAGAGGCAACAGGAGCCAATTGAAGCTGCAGAAGCCAATCATAAAATAATCATTTAGTTCCAACAGAAAAGCACAAATGCATTAGAGGAGACATTTAAGAGAGAAATTATATTTGTAGATACATTTTTTGAAAAAAATAGGAAGACATTATTATGACACACATAAAAATCTTTACTAGTGACATTCGCTTATAGTAATTTTCTTAAAATATTTTTAAAAGTATAGAAAAGGAAAATAATCTGCAGTATGCTAACAAAAATATATATTTATTATATCAATATAGTGTATTTCTTGACTTTATCTACTTTTTCTATGCCTCTCTTTTATCTTTTCAGGAACTTTATCAGTCAATTTCTACACATTTTTGTTTGCACTAGAATTGCATTATTTAATAGTGGTTTCAGAAAATGAAGTTTCCCTGAATCAGACAACATCGGGGGAAAAAAATATAACATATCTCCACTGCAAATTCACAACATCCAAAATGTCACAAGATTTCTGTTAAAAAATGAATCCCAAAGAATGGCACATTCTTCATCACTATAAGACAGAAAAACTTTCCCCAGCTTTATAAAGGGTTTGGGAAACTAGTTTTGCATTAATTTTTCTTTTATTTTCCACAGCTGAGTATCATAAAACATATCTGGTCTAAAGGGAAGTGAATGGTGCAAACAATTTCCCATCAATATCCATTCAAATTGTTCAGTGAATTCAGTTTGGCTAAATTCATGTCATTATTTTTCTTGTATTCTGAGAAGATTCATGCATTGTACTACCATGAATACTTGCAGAAATGGAATTTTAAATTGGCATATTTAATATGCAGAGAAAGTGAATTTTAAATTTGTTTTCTGTGAGCATTTATATCAAAACCTGATCATGTCATTCTCATCCAATCAAGAAATAAAAATGTGACTTATTTAACCTGTTATAAGTAAGCAACATAGCTTGAATTTCAAATTTTAGTTTTTGTTTAGCAAATCAAAAGTTAAAGAATTTTAATTTTGACTACATTGGAGAAAATTGTAATCCATTCATAGACATTCAGTAAAGAGAAAAAGAGACGAATATAAATATTTATTCCTTCTAAATTATTTTCTCATCTCTAATTAGATATTTTGGGTAAATCTATTTTAAACAGAATGGCTCCGCCACAGTCTGAAAAATAAGAGCTTGGGCAAAAACAATACTATGCTGTATACATATATGTGATATTTTGTAACACAGTTTATAACTATATGGTCTTGATTCGTTTTGAGAATTTCCCTTTTGCTTTTGTATGACAGAACTGATGCTCTTAGATGTAAGCATCATACCACCTTATGGAGTATTTTATATTACTAAAAGTTAGTACACAACCACATATACATAATTTCAAATGTAGTTTATACTCAAAAGTTGCCGTAAGGTATATTTTAAACTTGTTTAATAAAAGCTGCTCTACCGTGAAACAAAATATTTTTAGACAAGATTGAGGCATGCAAATCTCTAGGAACTGCTGAGATTGAACTAGAATATCCATATGGAAATCATTCAGGATGTATCACTAGTTTTTACTGATGTTTTTTCTAGACCAGAACAAATCACACTTGATTTTTGTGAAACTTCAACAATTTACATTGTACTTTCAAATTCTTCAAATATTTGCTGGGTTTATCAGCTAAACTGATGTTTAAGATGAGTTTTGCATCTTGATTAAACAGACAGTGAGATGATATGTTTCTTAAAGCAGTGACACTCGACCTTTAACAACTAAAGAGCCATTTAAAATCACAAAGAGACCCACAAGTCAAGAATACAAAAATATGTGTGACAATTTTTAAAAAAAATAAGAATGAATGCATTCACCAGAAACATCTAAGAAAACCCAAAGGTATTTTGCACTGTGTGTTTCAATGTGAGGTAACTAATTGGGGGAATTTTATGTTTTAATAATAAGAAATAAAAAACCTTTACAAACATAAATGGTCACATGGAAAGACACTATCAAACAAGTTTGCAGAATTGTTGAAAAGGAGCAAAAATGAGCCAGTCTGTCATTTGATTCCTCACTCCAACCTGCTGTGAAAGCCATACACTGGCCTCTGCAGAATGAAATGCCACAGGTTAAATATCACTACCAAAAAATGCTGTGAGTGTTGGTGTTGTTGTTTTCATTTTCCCCGTATTGCTTCATTTGAAGTAGTTCAGTATGCGAAATCATGTCCCATTCGTTTATCCGGTGAGAGCTTCTCCTTTTAACAACTTATTTTGCAAATAAATACAATCACTGCTTGATTACATGTTGATTTTGTACCAGCAAACACTGCAGTGTTTTGGTATAGGCATACACATTAATACTGTGGATCACTTATCTGTACAGCAAATCTCTTTTGCATATTCTGCATTTGTTGTGCTCATGAAATTCCCGTGTGACATGATGGTAGATGTGCCTGGGGACTGAGCGCAGAATTGCAATAGAGATCCACAGAGCCAGTTGGAAAGGAAAGTCTAGCTGCGGGTTTGCTGCACCAGAATATCAGTTATGAAACATACAGGCAAATTCTGCCCTGTGTTAGTTATCCCCCTTCAAAAGCCACTGCAGAAGACTAAGTGAAGACAGAATTTGGCCCTGAAGTCTGTTTAATATAAGAAATACAGCTACAAAACTAAAATGCTAAAAGTGACATAACTTAGTTAACTCCTTGTTACTTTATAGATTCATAGATTCCAAGTCCAGAAGGGACCTCCTGTATTACACAGGCCATAGAACTTTCCCAAAGTAATTTCTAGAGCAGAGCTTTTAGAAACGGATCTGACTTTGGTTTTAAGATTGTCAGTGATGGAGAATCCATCATGACCCTTGGTAATTTGTTCCAATTGTTAGTTACTCTCACTGTGAAAATGCATGCCTTATTTTCAGTCTGAATTTTTTTAGCTTCAAATTCTAGCCAGTGAATTGCACAACATCTTTCTTTGCTAGACTGAAGATCCCATTATTACATATTTGCTCCCCACGTATGTACTTATAGACCGTGATCAAGTAGCCCCATAATCTTCTTTTTGTTAAGCTAAGTAGTTTGAGCTCCTTGAGTCGATTTACTGTAAGGGTGTGTCTACAGAGCAAAGAAAAACTCGCAGCTGGCCTCTGCCAGCTGACTCAGGTTGTGGAGCTTGAGCAGTGGGGCCACTTCATTGCAGTGTAGACTTCTGGGCTTGGTCTGGAGCCAGACCTGTAGCATCCTGCTGGATAGGCGGGTCCCAGAGCTTGGGCTCAGGCCCAAGCCCGGAAATGTACACAGCAATGAAACAGCCCTGCAGCCTGAGCCCCATGAACACAAGTCAGCTGGCATAGGTCAACCAAGGGTTTTTGTTTGCTGCATGAATAGAGAGAGAGAGAGAGAACATATTAAAGATCTTTGGGGAAATGTGCTTAATTCAAAATAACTGTCCTAAAATAAATAGTCTTTCCAGCACAGTCATCGCTATGGAGGGGTAAACTCTTTTGCTGACTAGCATCAATATCAGCCATATTTTCCGAGCAAAAATACAGCTGGGATGCCGGCAGACCAGGTGACAGCTCATGCTAAGGCCCAGGGCCTCATTGAACACTGGCAAATGCATAGCTGGAAATCAGTCTGGCTTGTCTGGGGGTTAGTATAGTTAAATAGGTATTAGTGTTATAAGATTGTCTACAGGGCTGGTGCAACCATTTAGGTGACCTAGGCGGTTGCCTAGGGTGCTGGGATTTGGGGAGTGCCATTTTCTTTGGCAGCGACCGCGTGCTCAAGGTACTTGTGCTCGCACGCGGGGCAGGGGTGAGCTGGGGTGGAGGGGTGCCTCAGGGAGGAGGGGGAAGTTTCCACGGGGGGGGTGCCTCAGGGTGGGGGAGCCGGGGGGGCACAAGGTGGAAGTTTCACCTAGGGCGCGAAACATCCTTGCACCGGCCCTGACTGTCTATAATGTTTAGACTTTATGAAATGCTTGTTGGATGCTGCACCCTACTTTCAATTTCTGTAGTCCCTTGTATAAAGTTATATAGAATGTTTCCACTGTAAACATCTGTAATTGTGCAACTCACCAAATAAGAAAAAAAATATTAATCAAGATAAAGTGCTGGTCCTGCACACATGATGGCAAATGAGGCAGGATCAAAAGACAGGGACCTTGTTGATTGCATTCCTCATTCCCTCCAGGAAGGGGGACCTGCACATGAACTCATCTCATCAGCTTGGACTTTGGGGTGAAGAGGATAAAAATCCTCAACAAGGAGAAAATGGGCTCTTCACACTGTCTGGACTCTGGAGCAGCCCCAGTCCTGGACTGGCTAGCCAGCTGGAGCAGCCCCAGCTCCGGGAAGGCCAGAGCAGCCCCAGCTGTGCTGGCTGACCAGCTCCAGCCCTGTCAGGGAGAAAAGTAGTCCCCGGCCTCCCTCTGTGCCACTGGAAGGGATTAGGCTGCAGAAGTGGATGGCGCACTGGTCAGTGAAGGGAAGGGAAGCTGCTGCTGGGGTGGCACAGAGCATCTGTGGAGGCCGAAATCGGGTCAAACTAGGTACTTGGGGCCCCTCTCCCTTTAGTTGGTTAACTGGTTAAACAATATAATTTAAATCACTTAAATGGTTATCTTTTTAAACCATATTTACATCCCTAAAACTGACTAATTTTATGTAAAATGTTTGGGGGCGGGTGGGAGAGAGAGAGAGATATTCATGTTCCCACTAACCACTACACGAGAAGTGGAGCACAGCTATTTGTGCTGGTGTCCATACTTAGCTGCCAACATTTAACAAAGTTTTTCAAGGGACAATTGTTCACATAAAGCCTCCAGACTTTAGAGGATGGTGTACGTCCATATAGTGAATTATAGGAACAAACATAGAAACTGCCACATCAAAACTTCCACACCAGACCAGACCTGTGATCCATCCAGTCCAGTATCCTTCAGAGAAAGGTGCAAAAAAAAACCCCCATAGTAGGCAGATATGGTGTAATTTGACCTAAATAAAAGGTGCACCTCCTAATCACAAATAGTTAGAGATTCATTTAAGACTTGAAAAATGAGGTTTTATTTCACTTCCAGTATTCTTTTTGTTCTTATTCACTAGTAAGATTCTGAATATGCTTGTTATTCATACAAATGTCCAACTCTTCTCTGAATCTTGCTTAGTTCTTGGTTTCAATCAGATCATGTGGCAATGAGTTCCACTGGCTAAATTATCCATTGTGTGAAAATGTATCTCCTTTGATCAGTTTTGAAATTTCCATCTTCTTATTTCATTCATTGTCTTCTCATTCTTGTGTTATGGGAAAGGGAGAGAAAATCTCCCCCATCTAAATGTAAGTAGGACCTGAATGAGCTCTCCCTTGACATCTAGTTATGAGCTAAGGAAGACAGCTTCAGGAGCCAATCTTGTTTGCATAAACACACCAACTCTGACTAGGAGCTAAGTAATCATTTGGGCTGCTTTGCCCAAATGATCATTTTTGGCTGGTGTTGGATAACAAGTCACTTTCTTTTTGACCTTTAGTTGGCATCCTTTCATCTGTGAGAGATGGTGGGAATTGCAGCCTGCGATATAGACATTTTGTAATGTCTCATGTGACTGAATAGTCCAATCCGAGATATGCATGATCTTTGGCAGTTTTTGCAAATGTATGTATCTTGGTTGGTAGCTGATTGCTTCCTATTGGCTCTTTTCTTATTGGGGACAGGGGTAATAAAGTGTTGATATCCCTGTTATGTGAATCAAGGAGGACAGAACTGTACTTGGCATGCCCTGATTGAGGGATCACTCTCGACTAAACTGCACTTGCAAGGCAGGGAAGAGGAGTGCCAAAGCCCAGTGGAGTTGAGAAAGAGTGGGGACAGGTGCTTGTACCTAGTGGTGTGGTCCTGCCTAAGGGTTCTAGATACCATTTGACCCTTCATCTCTCCACTGTGTAATAACAGAGTGGAGTAGGAGTCATCTGAGTCTTTTGTTGCAGACCAATGGAGCTGAAATCACTGATAGCTAGTGATGGGAGGGATAGCTCAGTGGTTTGAGCATTGACCTGATAAACCCAGGGTTGTGAGTTAAATCCTTCAGGGGGCCATTTAGGGAACTGGGGTAAAAATCTGGGAATTGGTCCTGCTTTGAGTAGCAGGTTGGACTAGATGATCTCCTGAGGTCCTTTCTAACCCTGATATTCTAAGCATTAGACAGCTGGTGGAGCTGCATAGCAAGAAGATGGCTGTTGGAATGGTGAGCAACTAGCAGGGTGTGGCTGACACCAGAGCAAGTGCCCAGACAGTGAAGTGAGTAAGCTGCTTCTTTGCCCCCCACCAAGGTTGGGGGTGAGCTCACACAGATGCACCTCTGAACTGTGGGTTTTCAGTGACCAAGAACAACAACTGTGAGTCACTTGCTGAGAAGGAAAGGGCACATTAAAGGAACTTTTGTTCTTTGGACATAAGAATCTGAGGCAAAAGGACACTGCCCCATGTCCTCTAAGGTGTGGGTTTTGTTCATGATTATGAATTCTGCTTGCAGCATTTTCCAAGTTAATGAAGGGTTATTTCCCCCGTTTTTTTTGTTTCTTTTCTCCACTCAGACTCTGTGCTTGTGAGAGGAGAAGTATTACTTCTTAGAGGTGCCCAGGGGTTGATGTGTCCCAGGTTACTGGTTTGAAGGAGGGAGGGAAAGAGCTTAAGTTGGTTTTTTGGTGCATTGTTGAAAAGGAGCCACTAGATACTGAACCCAGCCCTTGTTGATGCTGACTCTAACTGGCAGAAGGGTTACATATACTATTCACTATTTTACATTTAACAATCAATCTTTCTTCATATCAGAATGCTTGTATTCCTGTAATCACTCTCATCACACTTCATTAATTCCCTGTCCCCCTATCCTGCAATATCCTTTTTGAGTTCAGTTGACCATCAGGAACACTGTATTCCAGAGACTGTATTGTTGATTTATATAATGGCATTGTATTTTTTCCATATTATTCTCCATGCTGATTTTATTTTAATATCAGAGGCTTAACAGAACATTAGAAGAAGAAAAACAGTGCTACATCTTTGAAATGTGTGTTATCCCTTATATCACTTCACAGATATAGAAATGCTTTTCATCCTCTGATGTTCTGGCTTACTGACTGATCTCAAAAAATAGGTATTTGTCAACAAAGAATTATCATTGGATGGGGGTGCTATTTGTGGGGTTCTGCAGAGATCAGTACAAGGCCTGAAACTATTCATCATTTTCATCAGTGACCTAGTAGTTAATATAAAATCACTGCTGACAAAATTTGCAGATGATACAAAGATCTATAAAAAGAGAAGTAAGGGACAAGCTGGGGAACTACAGACCGGTCATCTTAACTTCTGTACCCGGAGAGATAATGGAGCAAATAATTAAGCAATCAATTTGAAAACACCTAGAAGATAATAAGATGATATGTAACAGTCAGCATGGATTTGTCAAGAACAAATCATGTTAAACCACCCTGATCACTTTCTTTGACAGGGTAACAAGTCTTGTGGATAGGGGGGAAGCAGCAGATGTGGTATATCTTGACTTTAGTAAGGCTTTTGATACTATCGCGCATGACCTTCTCATAAACACACTAGGGAAATACAACCTAAATGGAGCTACTATAAGGTGGATGCAAAACTAGTGGGAATATCATTCTCAGAGAGTAGTTATCCGTGGTTCAAAGTCATGAAAGAAGGGTATAACGAGTGTGGTCCCACAGAGATTGGTTCTGGGAGAGGTTGCAAGTGCTTTCGAGGATAGGATTAAAATTCAAAATGATCGGAAGAAACTGGAGAAATGATCTGAAGTAAATAGGAAGAAATTCAATAAGAACAAATGTAAAGTACTCCACTCTGG
This sequence comes from Chelonoidis abingdonii, assembly GCF_003597395.2. NCBI lineage: Eukaryota > Metazoa > Chordata > Testudines > Testudinidae > Chelonoidis > Chelonoidis abingdonii. The sequence continues at coordinate 125,817,878 of NC_133770.1, forward strand.
AAGGAACAATCAGTTGCACACATAAAAAATGGGAAATAACTGCTTAGGAAGGAGTACTGCAGAAAGGGATCTGGGGGTCACAGTGGATCACAAGCTAAATATGAGTCAACAGGTAGCACTTGCAAAAAAAGCAAACATCATTCTGGGATGTATTAGCAGGAGTGTTGTAAGAAAGACATGAGAAGTAATCCTTCTGCTTTACTCCACGCTGATTAGGCCTCAACTGGAGTATGTGTCCATTTCTGGCGCCACTTCAGGAAAGATGTTGGACAAATTTGGTGAGATAAGTTCCAGAGAAAGAGCAAAACTCTAAATAATGATAAAGGTCTAGTAAAATAACTATGGACCTATAAGGAAGATTGAAAAACTGGTTTGTTAGTCTGGAGAAGAGAAGACTGAGAGGGTGACAATGAAAGTTTTCAAGTACATAATAAGGTTTACAAGGAGGAGGGCGGAAAAATTGGTTCTTTCTTAACCTCTGAGGATAGGACAAGAAGCAATGGGCTTAACTGCAGCAGGAGGTTTTAGGTTGGACATTAGGAAAAACTTTCTAACTGTCAGAGTGGTTAAGCACTGGACTAAATTGCCTAGGGAGGTTGTGGAATCTCCATCATTGGGGATTTTTAAGAGTAGTTTGGACAAACGCCTGTCAGGGATGGTCTAGATAATACTTGGTCCTGCCTTGAGTGCAGGGGACTGGACTAGATGACTTCTCGAGGTCCCTTCTAGTTCTATGATTCTAAGTTTGGTGGACTAAATAATGATGAGGACAAGGTCATTATAGCGTGTGATACCACTTGACAAGCTAGGCCCATTCAAACATAATATGTATTAATACAACCAATATGAGGTTATTAATCTAGAAATAAAAACATAGACCACACCTACAGAATGGGGGACAGTATTGTGGGAAGCAGTTACTCTGAAAAGGATTCAGGTATCACAATGGACAATCAACTCAACATGAACTCCCAGTGTGATATTGTGCTAAAAAGATCTAATGAGATCCTTGAATGCATAAGAAGTGAGCAGTGAGTATGAGGAGGGAGGAGATTTTATCTCTGTATAGGTAATTGGTAAGATCAATACTAGAATACTGTGCATAGTTCTGAGGTCCATATTTAAAATAGGATGTTGAAAAATTGGAGATGGTGCAGAAGAGCCATAAAAATGATTCAAAGGTTGGAAAAATGCTTTGCACTGAGAGGTTCAAAGAGCTCAACCATTTTAGCTTATCAAAAAGAAGATTGAGAGATGACTTGATTATAGTGTAAAAGTACTTTCACTGGGAGAAAATACTAGATGCTTAAGGTCTGTCTAATCTAGCAGAGAAAAGTGTAATAAGAACTAATGGCTGGAACCTGAAGCAAGATAAATTCAAATTAGAAATAAAGTACAGATTTGTAACAGTGAGGGTGATTAACCATTGGAACAAATTACCAAGGGAATTGGTGGATTCTTCATCTCATGATCTTTTCAAAGCAAGACTGGATGCCTTTCTGGAAGATACATTTCAGTCAAATACAAGTTATTGGGCTCAACAAAGAGGTGTGTATAAAATTCAGTGGCCTCCAATATACAGGAACCAGACTTGATGATCCAATAGTTTAGCTTTAAAATTCATGAATTTATGCTTCTTATTGGAACAACAGTAATGAACACCCTACTACGGGTATGTGTACGCTTCAAATTGTGGGTATGATTCTCAGCTTGAGGAGAAATAGTTGCACTAGCTTTCATTAAGTTAGTATACTAAAAACAGTGAAGCCATGGCAGTACAACAGTGGGAAGGGCTAGTCACTCCAAGCACATACCCATATGTGACCCATGGCACATATTCAAGATAGCTAGCCTGCCATGCCAGTTGCACTGTTGAGGCTATATTCTATTTTTATCATGCTAGCTCAATTGGAGCTAGTGTGAATGTTTCTGTGCAAGGTGGGAATCACGCCCCTACCTCGAAGCGTAGACATAGCCTATGTGTTTCTCATCTGCTCTTACCATCATCGCCCTGCCCTGCCCTGCCCTGTCCTGGCAGAACAGTTGAAAAGCACAATCACAGCCAGCAACTTTCTCCTCCTCTTAACCTGCTCATCTGCAAATAACCAGAGTAGAATGTTACCCTGTGTGTAAACTATATTTTGTTGCACAGAATTAAGGAATTCATATCAATGCATTTCCCTCAATTACAATAGTTTATGATGTTTTTGAGCATCAATATTACACCACATCTACCTATCTAAAAAATTATCTGTACAAAATCATTTCAACTGGTCTGCATTTTATTGCAAAAATACAGGTAAGAAGGACTCCTTGATTTCTGCATTCTTCCATACTTTGTATGATTTCATGAACTCAATGTACTGAAACAACAATCTTAATGGTAATGAAAAATAAGGCTAAATTACAAAGTGCAAATTCTATTGTCAGTTTTACTGATCCAGCAACACCTGCAGGGTTCCAAGTTTGTTTCTAGATGCTCAAAAAGCTTGTGAGATTTGCTCACACAAATTTTCTTATACCCCAGAGCTGCACAGCTGCTGGAGTTAGGGATCTAATATTCTCTTTGAATAATATTCCTTAGCATCCTATTGCATGCTGTGATCCATAATTAACACACACAAACTATGCTAACTCCTTGGCACCAGAGGTTTTGCTGCATCTAATACCTGGAATGGATATTACAGAGGGAAAATCCAACCCCTCCTAAAGAACACATTGACATTATGCAGGCCTAACTTAAAACCATAAGCAAGAAAATTTCCACTGGTCATTCCATTTTGATGTAGTATTTCAGGGGTCTGGAATTAATACATGAAGCTTCTTCCCAAGTGTGACACAATAATTGGGCACAATGAGACAGAGAAAGGTGGCATACCAGTCTACATTATCAATTCATCTTCTGTGCTGTTGTTGCTTTAAGTCATGGTATTAATGTTATTTTAATGTTATTTTAGTGTTATTATTTTTCTTTTGTTCTTTCCCATTATTTTATTTTATCTAAAGTATATTAAAGTGTGTTTATTACTCAAAGAAAGTGTGTCAGATTGACAATGCTGGAGACTGAGTCCTTTATGTATCCATTCAACAAGCATGAATGATATCAGATTCAACAGATATCATTCCCCCACTAATGTGCATCAGACCCAACCTAGAGGATTCACCTTATCTCAGTATGAGAGAGGTTTAGTTTTTATACACATTCAGTCCTTGCAGCTTGTGTGCTGAGATGGCCAACAAGTGTGATAATTGCTGACAGTGGTGTTTGAGACAGAGACACTTGTTCCCTAGGAAATAGGATAAAGCCACGTGACAACTGTGAGAACAAGTCTGCCTCATGCCACCAAATCATTTGGTATTGTCCATTAAAGACTGAATAGCTGGTAAATGGCCAGAGCTAATCAGATGACATAGAATTATCAAATTAAAAAGCCAGGGCCAGAATCTCAGCTATGCCCAAGAAGCACTGAGTGGGGATGGGGGGCAAACAGTCCATAACTTAAATATGTTCCAGAAAACTCTTTGTTGAGCAGTTATGAATACCAAATGTGTAAAAATAATGATCAGTTCACAGACCATGTGTGAACAGAAAAAAGGGCTCCATTTGTTGAAAAAATTATTTGCAATGAATAATTTGATCGGTTCAGGTAATAACATTTGATAAAACCAATCTAGGCTTCATTTGCAATGGTGACCTAGAAGTGAAGTGTTCCATAACACTGAGCTATGCAGTCATTTATTTCCAATGGTTTTAATAGCAATATGCAAAATTAAACCAAAGAAGAAAAAAATGTTAGTGGAAATGCAAGGGACACTCCTATAATCGATGGATTTTTGACATGGCAGAATATCAGTTGTGGTATAGAGGCATCATGTCAGTGCATAGTCAAAGAGATTTAATCTGTTGCTTTCCTTGGGAACAGGACCTAAAGCATAGACCTAGCTGGAAAATAGATTTTCCATCTCGCACAAAATTTTGAGATTTGGAAAAAAAATCATCCCAAATCAAGATGAAAAGTCAAATTTTGATTTTTTTCAAATGTTCAAAATTCCCACCGCTCCCAAGAACCCCATATTTTTTATCACTCTTAAGTGTTTTAGTATGAAATCAAGTATATTTTAAAATGAAAAGTCATTTTGAAACAAATTTTTGACAAAAAATGTAGAAATGGTTATCTTGACATCATTTTTTCCCAATTTTTTTCTAAACAGAACATGATGTAAAATGATAGAGTTTAATGGGAAAAAATGGAGTTTAATCAAAACGGCATTTTCTGGCAGAAAATAGTATCAGTTTTTGTCCTAACCAGTTCTGCTCAGAAGTTTAACCACATTGATTATGGTATTAGGAGATGAGCATTGCTTTAAAAGCCAGCTACACAAACAAACAGATTCCAGGGACATCAGAGAAAACCAGCACATTTCCTGCATAGGCTAAAGTTTCAGTCAGAAGTCCCTTGGCTTCCTTCTGCATGGAATCTAGGATTTCAGTATAGGTGGCTAACTTGACAGCAGGTCAGATCCACACAAATATGTGACAGAGTCACACTGAATGCCATGCTGGTCAGATTCCCATGCAGTTCAGAGATAATATTGCTTGTAGTAAGGACATTTTAAAGGCATAACACCAGTGCATACTCTATCACTGGTTCTCTACCTTTATTATTTCATAGCTGCAACACTTAAAGATATAATTTTTGCTCTATTACTAACACACAGTGCTAAGCCTAAATTCTACATCTGATATATCTTTCTGTGTCTAGCTGCAGTAGTTATTTATAAGCTTAAAAAAACCTATTGTTATTGGTGTTCTTGTTAGGGTAGTGCCTACAGATCCTGTGACATACTCAGGGTAAAATCTAGACTACGGAGTAGCTGTGTCACCCCTACCCTCTACCCTGGGGCGTCCTTTACAATACTTTGTGAACAGTCCAGGAGCGGAGGCAAAAACAACAAACAGCCTCTAGCATGTAAGTCAGTCCCAGCTTTGTCTGAATTACACTGCTGTGTGACCCCAACATACTTCCCATCCCAGACTTTTCCTCAGAAATGTATGTCTTGTACTGCCAAGCTCTCTCCTGGACAATACAAGCTAATATGATGTTCATCAATTTATTAATAAAAATGATATACATAAATCCTGTTATCCCGAATAAGTTTCCCAAACACTTCAGTTCAAACACAATGGTTTAGATAAAACAAAAAAAGCAAGTCTATTAACTACAAAGAGGTAGATTTTATGTGACTACAAGTAATGAGGCATAAAAGTCAGAAATTGTTACAAGAGAAATTAAGATAAAATGCAACTGGTGCCTAACTTAACAAACTATGTTAAATTCAAAGCAAAGTTTCTGTCACCACATGCTCTCAATAGTCTTACTTGCCAAACTTGTAGGTCAGAACCCCCTTGTTCTGTGTAATGGCTGTTTCCTTTCTTTCTTCTGGTGTACTCAATCAATAAACTGAGAGAGAGAGAGAGAGAAGCAGCCACTAGAGGTGCATGTACCTCATTTTTATAGTGTTAGCCTCCCCTCTTGGAAAACATTTCCAGCTGAGTATCAGGAGACAAAAAATCTACAGGGGAGGATATCTCTTGCTGTTTATCTCACCTGTTGGAACACTCTTTGTAACTGGTGACTCTGTTTTCTGCTTAAATTCAAAGTAAGCAGCGCACACATTTATTTTGTTTGAGACAGACCTATTTGCCAACTTCTGTTTGGGCAGGGCTGTCGTTTAGAACATTCCATACAGTGGAATCTTATAACTTACATGCAACATTGCCATGCATATTTTATCAGGACAATATCGACCAGCAAATTATGAGTTTTCAAATGATACTTCACAAGATGTACTTTGTACAAAGTTTATTACAAGAGAGTGCAGGGGATGAATGCAGGGGTACAGACTATCACAGATCCGAAATAAGATCAGGGTCCCATTATGCTGGACATTGTACAACATAAGTGACAATTTCTGCCCTGAAAAGTTTGCAGTCTAAATAGATAAGGGAAACAATGGGACATACAGGTGAAGTTAATTGCCCTGGGTGACAGAGCAGGTTATAGTGTCAAGTGTCAGATTAGACCCCAGGCCTGATGCTTAGTCCAGACCTCTACAACTAAAAGTTAAGTGCCAAACAGGGTACTAACCAGCCCGGCCCACTGGCAGGGAGTTCTGGGAGGCATAGTGCCTCCTTGCACTCCTGAAAAATGCATGCCGTTCATCCTTCTTTAAGAAGGTCTATCATATGTTCCACTCTGGAAATGACCAGACAAATTTGGCTCTCAGTTACATACACAACCTCAAGTGTGATCTAAAATACTTTATCAATCCTTGGTGTTCAAGCTGAGAAGCCATTATTTAAACTTGAAAACATTTGTTCGTTTCCATTTCTTTTTGAAAAACACAAATGAAGTAATCCTAAGTGTGACTAGACAGTTGTAGCCAGCTGCAAAATACAACAATTAAAATAAAAATCATTTTTGCAATTCAGGAGTGCACACCTTTCTCTGATTTCACTAAAGTCATGCATATGAAATTTGAACACACACAGACACAAAATGTATTTTAGGTTTGAGACCACTCTGTAGGCTACTCTGTATCCTGGGACAAATTCGTATGCAGATCTTACGTTTTATATTAATAAAGCAGAAAAGTGTATCTAATGTTATTTTATTTCTCGTTTACTGAAGATTCCAGGTAATAGAACGGGAGTTTAAATAGCCTTTTAAGCTAATGCTATTTGGTCACATAGTAAATCTTCAGGAGATGACTGTAGTCCAAATGAGCAGCGGTAGCTTGGCTTTTACAGTTCTATTGGTTTTCCATAAACAAGAGTACAGTCCTTTTTTCATTCAGATAATGTGCGGCTATATATATATATATATATATATATATATATATATATATATATATATATATATATATATATTCAGGGAGCTAGAAAGAGGAAATGGTAAGAATGGCACATATGGTTCCCGGAAAAGACTGAGAAATATTCATTTTGAGGAGCATACTGTTCCCAGTGCATAGTGTAGCACATACAGCAGGACTTGTGGTAGGATACACTGTGGGGGACATAGAACCCACAACTTTTGAAACCCTTTTGATTGGGAAAGCAACATTTTCATGTTCATCTTTCGCCTGAGCCATGTACATGAATTAGCCCCTTTTCACTCACATAAAATTGGCAGGATTTCTTAAACAAAAAGTACATAGAGTAGCATAACAGGCTAGCAGTAAAACAATGAGGGAGCTCCAAGTCTGAGGCCTTGTCGACACTGGTGTCGGTGTGTAGGGAAATGTGTAGCTATACAGTGAAAGGCAGGCAGCATCAACACTGCACTGTGTAGTTACATGCGCCAGTGAAAGGCTTGGGGCGTGTGTGTGCAGCCTTGGGGAAAGGCTCCAGAAGCTTCCTGTTGCTGGAGCCTTTCACTGCAACAAGGAAATGGTCTTGTAGGTGGGAAGCAGCAAGGAAAGGCTCCAGCAGTGGGGAGGGAGTGGGACACTACATTGCTAAAAATAGCAGTATAGACATGGGAGGTACTCCTTGTGCATGTATAGATCTGTGTAGGGCATAGCCCCCAAGAGTTCAAAGGTGCCTTTACTCACCTAAGCCGTTCTTCACCATCTAGACTGCTATATATACCTGTGCTAGAAAGGCATGCAGTGTATATACTCAACACACTGATGTAAGAAGTGTACAGGGTAGACATACCCTGAAAGGTCAAAGTTACTTTCCCTCCACCAAGTGGAGGAGAGAGGCTGGGAGGCATCATACCAACTGCTAAAAGTAGAGATTATCTGTGACCCACCACTCAGCAGCAACCCTTCTGGCCAATTCAGGAGGACTGATGGGCTTTAAAGGAAGCCATATTCATATAAGTAGGGGCATTGCTGTATAAGTAGGGGCATTCCCAGCAGATCAAGGGACATGATCATTCCCCTCTCTTCAGCATTAGTGAGGCCTTATCTGGAGTACTGTGTCCGGTTTTGGGCCCCACACTACAATAAGGATGTGGAAAAATTGGAAAGAGTCTAGCAGAGGACAACAAAAATGATTGGGGAACTGGAGCACATGACTTATGAGGAGAAGATGACGGAACAGGGATTGTTTAGTCTGCAGAAGAGAGGAATGAGCGGGGATTTGATAGCTGCTTTCAACTACCTGAAAAGAGTTCCAAAGAGGATGGATCTAGATTGTTCTCAGTGGTACCTGATGACAGAACAAGGAGTAATGGTCTCATGTTGCAGTGGGGGAAGTTTATGTTGGATATTAGGAAAAACTTTTTCACTCAGAGAGTGGTGAAGCACTGGAATGGGTTACCTAGGGAGGTGGTGGAATCTCCTTCCTTAGAGGTTTTTAAAGTCAGGCTTGACAAAGCCCTGGCTGGGATGATTTAGTTGGTATTGGCCCTGCTTTGAGCAGAGAGTTGGACTAAATGACCTCCTGAGGTCCCTTCCAACCCTGACATTCTGTGATATACATCCTCAATAGACATATTCACCTGCTTTATTGGCTTCCACTTGCCTTAATCAGGGGATGTCAATAGGTCTAAGAAGTTGAGGCCCTTGCAGTTGTTGGAATGTTCATCAACCAGTAAGATGGGTCTCTGAACCCTACCCATTTCATGAAGAAAATATATATATAATATACTGTAGTATATAGAAACATTCTGTCTGCCTCTCTCTCTGTCAAATTCAAAGGCCTGATCATCCCATTTTTCAAAGGAAGGTGTAAATAAAACAATTTGACGTCTGAATATGGGTACAGATTAACATTGCATTTATGTGACAATATAGGTCTGTTCTAAGAGCTACTTACATATTGGGCCACAATTTGTTCTTGTGTATAGTTTTGAGCTTTTTGACTAATTAGAATAAATGATAAGGCAGAGCAGTGAAAGGGACCAAAGGAACCTTCAGCTTCCTTTGATTCCAAGTTCCAGGTGCAAGTTTCCTTTAGATGCATACTTCATTGGATCTTCAGCTATAGAAGTCTACCAATAGAAAAGGATATCATTCATGGCAATGAAAAAGGAGGTCATACAAGGTTCACCTCTTCAATGACATAAACATGAGACTTTTTTCACAAGCTGTCACACTTCAATTGTTGGTGAGATGTGTTGTGTCAGTGGGTCATAATAATTGTTTCTAAGTCTTGCTAAGGTTCTAAAACAAATTACCTGTGTGACACCCTTTTGGCACTATTGAAGTGAGCTGCAAGGGAATACATATTGCATAACAGATGCTCCAATCAAGATTTTTTTTGAGATTTATGCAGTAATTTTAGCATTATTGTGACATGTCAGATCATAGGGAATAAAAGATTCATGTTGCCTTCTTGTTCACACTGAAACATTTGTATACTTTATAAGATGCTCACTGAAACAAAAATGTCCACCAACATAAAGCAGATCAAAACCAAATAGAATCCTCCTTAACAAGAGGTATTTTATGAAGGTTTGGGGAAGAATTTATGTTAATATTTAAGTCTATATTGATAAAAAGTTACAATATCAAGATATATTTTGCTTTAAACAAGAGGATCTAAAACAACAGGTGGGTTTGTTTTTTCATACCCAGTGGGACAAAAAACCACCGATTTTACAACACACACCACTCCACATCAGCTAAAGTCCCCTGTGATAGCCCACCGCAGAGCACTCAGCTCAAGAAAAATATATCAAAGTAAATATATTTTTAAGTGTCTACTTATCCAATAGCTGAATGCCAAATTCAAAATAATTGTAAATTCCTGCTCCTATTCAGTTACATCTCATGGAAATTTACATGGGAACTGGAAACAACCAAACAATAGAAAACAAACAGACAAACAAACCCACCCTTTCACTTATTACTACCATGAACACATTTTGTAAATAAAACTGTTAGACAGCTCTGTACTGCAATGTGCAGAAAGCAGAATGTCAGCATTGAGTCAATTTAAATGTAAAATAACTCAGAATAGATGCAGACAAGTGGGACAAATACTTGATTACTTATTTGTGACTGCCTATGCTCTGGGATTTGATTTAAAAGATATTCTCTGCTGGCAGGGCTAGCTCTATTTTTCAGACGCAGACTGCTTTCTGTACTTGATAAACAGTACACATCAGCTAACAATTTAAACTCAAAAGACATAATAATAGCTATGTGGTTTTTTCCCAGAGGCTTGAAGTTAAAATGCTACAAGCACTTCAGAATGGTAGCTAAACATATGTCTCGTGGGTACTACTTGGCTTCATTCTGCATGAGGAGAAAAATGTGGAAAACAACGTGAATGTAGATTTGGTCATTTCCACCACTCTGTGAAAGCATAAAGGATTCTGTGAGTTGACAGGAGAACAAGGTACTGTTGCCAAGTTTAAAACAAAGAGTAACTAAATTGAACTTCACGTTTTAACTACTCCAGAACGTACTAAAAGAGTGTGAGCCAATACAGAACAATGAATGGGGAGCTAGCACAGATGAGACTTTCCTTGAAATACTTATATTAAATTGCATAAAACCAAAAGTGATCTTGACTGTATTCAACTTTCTCCTTAAGGAGTCTTTTATCATTTGCTATTCTAGTTATGAGATGCAAAGTCTTGTTGATCCATCTACCTCATGATATTTGATATATGGGAGTATACCTTATTACCACTTGGTTCCATCAGTTTCTGCAGAATCAGGGACTGAAATCCTGATCTCATAGAAGTCAATGGTATTTTTGCTGTTGATGCCAATGAGCTCAGGATTTCCCCCTAAGTTTTCCTTTAAAAAAAAAAGCATTTTAGAGCAATGTGAACCAATGCATCCAACGAAGTGGGTCTTCACCCACGAAAACTCAGGCTCCAATACATCTGTTAGTCTATAAGGTGCCACAGGACTCTTAGCTGCTTTTACAGATCCAGACTAACACGGCTACCCCTCTGATACAATGCAGTGTTGTATTCTTCCGCCTGCAGAAGAAAATCAGTCTGAAACAACAGCTTTAGAAGGGGTGAGATTTATCTAAGGCCTAATACTGCAAGTGGTTAGCATCTTCTGTGAGGTACAGAACAGTGTCATTTGCTGTTGAAGTTGAAAGCAATCAGCACTTCCCACCTACTAGGACTGGATCCCTCACTGAGGTGTTGAGCCCAAAGCCTAACAATAACAACATTGCTTTTGACCCTAGATCATTATTTTAAGATTTCTTCAAGTAGTACAGTAGGCATAAAATTACTGATTAGTAACTATGCCATTAAATAAAAATTGCCAGCCCTAAGAAGTGACAATAAGAGTAACAGCCCTTAGGTCTTATTATCTAGGGGCCTATTGCCAGCATGCACTGAACCTCTCCTGCCTTTATATCCTTCTTCAAACAGGAGCAGAGTTGTAGTGTCAAGGAATTGGATAGTATTCCTTTAAATAGCTTGGGAGTCCTCTAATAGGCCTCCCTATCTTCTATTGCAGAAGCCACCAGAACACTGCCAGAGTAGTGGTGTACATACATAGGTAGGCCTTGTATGTTTATATTTGGTTAGTAAAACAGTTATTTGGATTTGACTGTGTTGTGTGGTTTCCTCATATTCTCAGTGTTGTATAGAGCTCAAAGCCATAACAAGAGCCTCAGATTGTAAACTCTTTAGGTGCAGGAACCATATTTCTTATGTGTTTGTATAGTACTTAGCAAAATGTGTCCTGAATTCTGATGGGATTTCTGTGTACTACTGCAAAAAAAAGAAAAAGAAAACCATATTAATTGATATTGCCATACAGCAGACAGAAACATAAAAGAGAACAAAAAGAGAAGGTAGCAAAGTATGAAGAACTCTGCCATGAAGTGGAACTATGGGAAGATTAGAACAAAAACAATCTCAGTGATTTTTGGAGCACTTGGAGCAATCCCTAAGGATATGAATGAGAAGCTCAAGGACACTTTAGAACTGCATCCATCACAATTAGTGACCTCCAGAAGACTATTAGGCACTGTGAGAATTTTAAGGAAAGTCAAAGGAGAATGAAGAGTCCTGTAGCACCTTATAGACTAACAGACATATTGGAGCATAAGTTTTCATGGATGAATACCCACTTCGATGCGTCTAATGAAGTGGGTATTCACCTATGAAAGCTTATGCTCCAATACATCTGTTAGTCTATAAGGTGCCACAGTACTCTTTGTTGCTTTTTACAGATCCAAACTAATACAGCTACCCCTCTGATAAAGGAGAATGAGTGCATTTGAGAACCTAAAATTCAGGAATTCTGCAGAGGGCTAACAAAACTCTTGACTTCCCAAACCTACAGAGTCAGTTTGTGGTCAGGATTTATTGGTGACTCATGGGGATACATTATAGACAATAGCTATCCTCTTTTTATGCTTAAAGATCTTGTATGTTGTGAAGGCTATTTATTTAAAATAAAATAAATTAAAAACACCATGATGTAATACTGGTGGATAATAAATAAATAAATAAATAAATAAATAAAATAAAATAATGCATGTTTAGGTTCGACAAGCGACCTGTCCTGTAATCTTTTACACTGGACAACTCTTCTGCAAAAACACCGTGCCTATTCTGCATTTCTGAACTGAGGCACAACCCTTCACTCCTTTTTGAGGAAAGACAGATCTTCAGAACTGTATCCCGTACATCATATCTGACTTGTCAACCCAAATACTCTTCTTCAGCTGTCCACAAACTAACATGGATAAATACCAACCTTTCACATTTAGTTCTCCATATTCATTCTAGAAACAACTGTATCTCAGATCCACTGTCTCACTATGATCTGGATAACACAATCTACTTTATCTACACTGCAAAATATACTGTGTCTGTATAACCATACAATATCTCATTTACTGCCTGCTATAGCTCAAATACCACACACCATAAGAAACTTATGATAAACAAGTAGGACTGTCAATTAATCACAGTTAACTCACTTGATTAACTCAGAAAAATTAATCATGTTAATCATGATTAATCACAGTTTTAATCACACTGTTAAACAATAGGATAACCATCGAAATATATTAAATATTTTGAATGTTATTCTACATTTTCATATACATTGATTTAAATTACAACACAGAATACAAGGTATATTGTTTTTGATTATAAATATTTGCACTGTAAAATGATAAACAAAAAACTAGTATTTTTCAATTCCCCTCACACAAGTACCATAGTGCAGTATCTTTGTCATGACAGTGCAATTTACAAATGTAGATTTTTTTTGTTACATAACTGCACTGAAAAGCAAAACAATGTAAAACTTTAGAGCCTACAAGTCCACTCAGTCCTCATTCTTGTTCAGCCAGTTGCTAAGACAAACAAGTTTGTTTACATTTACAGGAGATAATGCTGCCTTCTTCTTATTTATAATGTCACCAGAAAGTGAGAACAGGTATTTGCCTGGTACTTTTGTAGCCAGCATTGCAAGGTATTAACGTGCCAGATACGCTATATATTTGTATGTTTTCACTTGCAAGTGTCACTGTAAACAAGAAGTGGGCAGCATTATCTCCTGCAAATGTAAACAAATTTGTTTTTCTGAGTACTTGGCTAAACAAGAAGTAGGACTGAGTGGACTTGCAAGCTTTAAAATTTTACATTGTTTTATTTTTGAATGCGGGGGAGAGGGTGTACATAATCCTACATATGCGAGTTCAACTTTGATGATAAAGAGATTGCACTACAGTACTTGTATTAGGTGAATTGAAAAATACTATTTCTTTTCTTTTCTTACCATGCAAATACTTATAATAAAAAATAAATATAAAGTGAACACTATACATTTTATATTTTGTGTTGTAAATGAAATCAATATATTTGAAAATGTAGAAAACATCCACAAATATTTAATTAAACTGCATTCTATTATTGTTTAACAGTGCGATTAATTGAACAATTAATCACAATTAATTTTTTTAATCACTTGACAACCCAAGAAACAAGTATTTTGATGCCTAGCTACTACTTTTGTTCCTGAAAAACTAGAAGTCACTTTTGGACAATTTGGCCCAAATCTGTTAAAGTATGATCCCAAGTATATTTTTGTCAGCTTTTATTTGTTTTATTTTCCAGTCCAAAATGGTTCTAAACTCTGAGGCCCAAAGCATCCTTTGGTGTAACTCCATTTTCTTCATTAGCATTACACTAAGGATGAATTTGGATCTGAATGATTATTTATTTCTAAAAATATTTGAGCATTAAATAATTGAAATGACAAATATGATTTTTTTATTTATATATGTATTCATTTATTTTAATTAGGAGTCAAGGTCCAAATTCAGTTCTGATAGTAGTTATTTATAACATTTGTAAGAAATCACTTAAAAACCAATACAATATTCTATGCTAGGGTAAATTTGTCCTCTCTGATCCACATGGCAGATTTGATTTTCATATTCTTCTCTCTCTGGGGGGTTAAATTATATCCCTGTGCAAAGTTAACATAAATAAACTTTGTCCAAAAAGCCCATATGGAGTGTGGGGGATAGTAGATTCTCCTCAGTTTATGACAGCTTCAGTGCTTAAGGAATGGCTGTTGCCCACAGAAACTCTGTTATACACAGTTCTGAATAAATGGACTCCATCCACTCATTCATAATCCTCTTCCTCATCCCATAATGAGTCCGCAAGGAGTGAGGCTGTGTATGCAGGGGTTATGGATTCTCTGTATGTAGGCTGCCTGTGACTAGAAACATTCCACTAGAGCTGGTCACAGTTCCATTTCATGACAACTTTGTAGGCTTTGGCACTGAAACAAAACGAAAACCTTTCGAAGGTTTTTGTGAAATGCAACTGTGTGAAAACATCTGGTTTTGGATCAAAAAGGTCAGATTCTTTCTCTGTCTCTCTTTTAACTCTCTCTCTCAAGTTCACCACGACCTGAAAAATCATGCTATCAAAACTCATCCAAATCAATACGTTTTCATCAAATGTTTGGGTTTTGACAAAATGGCATTTCTGACAAAATAAAAAAAACAAAAAACAAAGACCTTGCCAAAAAATTTCCAACCAGTACAATTTCCACTTAGTCTTGGACCTTGCTTGCTTGCAAAGGAAATGGGCAGATTTTCATCCTACATGTCTAGGAAACAATTCTTCACTTGCAGGGGTGCTGGCTAGACTGCTCAAGAGGAGTGAAATTCTGGCCTCATTAAAGTCAATGGCAAAACCCTCATTGACTTCAGTGGGACTAGGATGTCACCCTACGTCTTTTCTATATCTGATGTATATAATAATACTGAATTATTGTAAATAAAACAACTTGATACAAAATAAGGGTCTTTGACTGTAATTTGGAAACACTAGACCTGATTTCACTCTCAGTAAAATCCAGAGTAATTCCAACGGCAAGTCCCAGCAGCTTCAGTTTGTTGCTGGGACTCCATGTGCTGCTGGAGGCTGCCAGGGATATGTGCTTAATCAGAACATCTTCTTGGTACCCTGTCCTCACCCCATTACCGGCTGTGTTGTACTGGATGGTTCCAGAATTCCTGTAAAGTACAGACTCTGCCATCATAGATTCACTGATTCCAAGATCAGATGGGACTATTCTGATCAGCTTCTGAGTTTTTGTTCTGGCCAAAGAACTTCCCCAAAATAATTCCTTTTGAACAAGAGCATAACTTTAAAAAGAAAAATATCCAATCTTGATTTAACAATTGTCAGTGATGGAGAATCCACCATGACATTTAGTAAGTTGCTCCAATGGTTAATTACTCACTGTTAAAAACTTGCACCTTATTTCCAGTCTGTGTTTGTCTAGCTTCAACTTTAAGCTATTGGATCTTGTTTTACTCTGTCAGCTAGTCTGATGAACTCATAGTCAAACACTCATTTTCCATCTGGCCACTTGTAGATTGTCATCAAATCACCTCTTAACCTTCTCTTTTAAATAGACAGAACTCCCTGTATCTATTACTATAAGACATTCTCTAATTCCATAATCATTCTTGTAGTCTTTTCTGAACCCTTTCCAATTTATCAAAATCTATCTTGAATTGTAGAGCCCAGGATTGGACTTAGTATTCTTCCAACAGTGGTTGCACCAGTGACAAATGCAGAGGTAAAATAATCACTCTCCTTCTCCTTGAGATCCCCCTGTTTATGAATCCAAGGATTGCATTTGCCCTTTTGGCCAGTGTCACACTAGGAACTTGTAGCTGATTATCTACCAAAATCATCAAATCTTTTTCAGAGTCACTGCTTCCCAGGATAGAGTCCTCCATCTTATAAGCAAGGCCTACATTCATTGTTCCTAGATGTATACATTTACATTTAGATATGTTAAAATGCAAATTGCTTGCTTCTGCTTGGCTTATGAAATGATCCAGATCGCTCTGTATCAGTGCCCTGTCTTCTTTATTATTTATTACTCCCCCAATATTTGTGCCATCTGTAAACTTTACCAGCAATGATTTTATGTTCTCTTCCAAGTCATTGGTAAAAATGTTAAATAGTGTAAGGCCAAAAATCAATCCCTGAGCGACCCCAAGAGAAGCACACCTGCTTGATAATGATTCCCCATTTAAATATGTTTGCATGTTGTCGCTCTAATTTTGAGACATCAGTTATCCAAGTTTTTAATCCACTTAATATGCGCTGTGTTAATTTTATATCCTTCTAGTTTTTAAATAAAAATCATGTACTTTATAGAAGTCTACATATATTACATCAATACTATTACCTTTACCAATCACATTTATAATCTTATCAAAAAGATATCATGTTAGTTTCAGGATGTATTTTCCATAAAACCATGTTGATTTCCATAAATTATATTACCCTCCTTTGGCAACTCTTGGATGAAAGTTATTGGGATCTGTTGATTTAAAAATATCTAATTTTAGTAGCTGCTGTTTAACATCCTCATGAGTTACTCTTGGAATGGAAAGATTTTCTTCATCATCACATTATTTAGCTTTTTACCAAATACAGAACAAAAATACTTATCAAACAGTTCTGCCTTTTCTGCATTATTATTGATAATTCTACCATTTCCATATAGTAATTAACCAATACCATCACTGGATTTGTTTGTCCTTAACATACTTTAAAAAACCCTCCTTCTTATTGTCCTTTATTCTGCTGGCCATAGATCGCTCTTTGTATTCTTTGATTTCCTTATCAATTTTCTACAGTTCCTGGCTTCTGATTTTTACACTCAACTTTCAACTTCCCTTTCTTACATTATATATATATATAATTTTTTATAGCTGCTTTCACTTCCCCGCAACGTCAGATTGTTTTTTAAACTGCATTGTAGCTTTTAGTCAGCTCATAAAGTGTTCTTAAGCAAGTCCCAATTATCATTCCCATTTTTCTGATTAAATACTTCCTCTCAGCTGATTTGGTTCAAATTATTTTCAGGTTTCTGATATTTCCTCCTTTAAAACACCAAGTCTGTATATTATTGTTTTGCGCTTTATTCTATTTGCACATTACAAATGTGATCAAGTCATGATCATTTGTATCTAAGCTACCATTAATTTTTAGTTCTGTGATCAATTCCTCTTTATCTGCAAGTTCTACTGTAGAATCCCCCCATGTGAGTACTTGTAGCCTAGATTCTACCAATGGAAGCCAGTGGAACCCTGGCAGTGAAATTTCTCCAGGCTTAACTAATATCAGATGTTTTATCTAATGATAAAAAAAATGATTATTTTAATTTGGGAATGCAAATTAATAATTCATGCTCTTTGGTGTTTGAGTACACCTTTTGTTTTTGTTTGCACCAACATGTTGTGAAGTTATTTGTGTTTTTTTACAACAGTAATAAAAACCTGTCAAATTTGTATCAGTCCTAGTTTAAATTACATACTGTGACCAGGTAGAACTTCTCAAGAATCTTGTTCTTACAAGCCCACTAATCAGTACTGGTGCATCACTATGTTTACCAAATCAGCTAATCAGAGCTTTTGTAAACTTATGGACAAAATAAAGTAAGACACTGAAACTACAAGGTAATTTCCTCTTTTGAACTGAGATCAATATTTACTAATTCTACACAGTGTTGTTCATATTTGCTTCATCAACACCTGCTTCTGAAGACCATTATTGTCCAGAATGCCTTTTCAAGATGCAGATAATGCTCTTTTCAAATACACTTTGTATTGATCAGAAGAAATATATTTTTTTTGACAGTCATAGTGCAAAAGCCATTTATAGAGATTAAGGACAGAAATGTGTCATGAGGGGGGGTCATACGGAGGTTGAATTAGTGTAGGCCAATGTGTGTTCTACTTTTGAAGACAATGGTATTACAGGATTAGTAATAGTGTGTCTGCATTTGCAAGCTACCTGCTATATCATCTCTCAAGGTCATTAACCCCTCCCTCCTCACACACATTCACTTTTCCCTCCAAAACCAAAAGATTCTTCAAGTTATGTGGACTGTGACAAAGCAATAGGAAATGTGATAACCCCATAGAATAGGATATGACATAGAACAGATATTAGGATTTTGAAGCAAATAGAGATAGATACAATAGAGTTATTAGTATGGCCAAATAAATAAAGTTAGAATGAAGTAAGAAGGCCTTGAAATTTTCCTGAAGACTTTAAGTCAGAACTAAACTTCAGGAGATCTCAAAAGATTTAGCTGACTTTTTTCATTGTTCCATATTAGAGCACCTCTGTGCTACTGGGATGTGTACAGAAAAGGAAACATGCTTCAAGAAAAGCTGTCTCTGTTCCTGGGCCCGATCAGAATGAGAAAATGTCAGAATATTCACACAGCGCTTGATGCAAGAGTGAGACAAACCAGCAGCCAGACCAGGGCTGCTCATTCAGCTACAATGATTAACCTCCTGCTTCTTGGGCCTTCTTGAAGCAGGTCCTGCAGGCGGGTGTTCCCCACCCACTCTCACCCCTGGCCCTCTGGATCTCACCATCAGGCCCCTGCTCCAAGAGCCTCCCTGGCTGCCCGCTCCACACCACTCGACCTGGCTGTGTGACCTGCAGCCAGTCAGTTTCTAAACTGACTTTGGAAACAGCTGCACATGCTTATGCTCCATACCCTTCACTTCCTTACCCATGTCCTACCCTGACACTAAGGCTGGGACCTTCTATCCACCTGTGGAGGGTGAGGAGCCCCAGTGGGCCTATCTGTATTTCACCTTGGTCCTCTAGCCCACCAGGGATATTAGCCATGAGCACAGGCGTGTACCCAATGTGGTTCACCCCCACCCCAACACTTGCCCCTTCTGCGGAGATAGGGAGATGCTGGCACACATCTACCTTGAGTGTGCCATGTTGCAGCCCCTTTTCTAGCTCCTCCAGAACCTTCTCCTCAGTTTCTGGCTGCATTTCTCCCTGCACCTCCTGCTTTATGCATACCCCATCTGTGGCTACAGGAAATCGCCAACTTCCTCCTGGCAGTGGCCAAGGTGACCTTCCATCGTACCAGGAAGTGGACAGGGAGGTGCTCTGTGACTGTGGGGCCTATTTCCGCTCCTCTCATAGGTCATGTCTCATGGCAGAGTTTCTCTGGGCTGTGTCCACTGGCTCCTTGGATGCCTTTGAGGAGCAGTGGACACTGTCTGGGGTTCTCTGCTGAGTGTCCCCATTTGGCTCCCTGTCACCCTCACTCCTAACTCTGTTTTATCATTTGTTGCTCCCTAACTTTATTTGAGCCCGGTGTTCAGTGGCTCTTCCCCTTAGATTGGGGGAAGTGGTCTTTAGATGTGGGTGAGCTTCTGCCCATCCATTCCCCCAGGAACTCAATAGGCAAAAATTACATACCCTTCTAGCAGAGCCTGCAGTGACTCAACCCTCAGGCATGCAGCAGTAAGGTATCCCTGAGCAGAGCCTGGGTCAGATGACTCCAAGGCACAGGTATTTCAACTTCACTACCAGAGTCTCAAGTTAATCTGTGCAACAGCGCTACTTATCTAGGGACTGCCCTGCTGCCTCATGGTGTTACAGACTCCCTAGGTTTCCAGCCTGTGCTTGATCCTGTCACTCTTCCTGACTCACCCTTGCCTGAACTTTGTTTCAGCCTGCTCTAGATCTGTCCATGCCCTATTCTGAACCTGTTCCAGCCCAGTTCCTGACCCACTCCAGCTCTGTACCTGCCTCCTGACCTCAGACCCCTGGACTGACTCCAACCTGACCTAACCTCTGGATGCTGACTACGATCCTGATTTGGCATGTCCATGAATTCTGACCCCAGTTCAAACCCACAGCCTGTCCCTGGACTTTTGTTTCAGTACTGCTCTCAGCCCACTTCCAACTCTGTGTTTAGCTTCAACCATCACTCCAACCTGGCCGACTGCGTAGAACATAGAGCCTGGCAAAGAGGTTGAACTAGATGGCTGGAGTGGACTTTTCCTGGCATTTCATATAACAATATGATTCTAAAATAAATTAAACTCCTGAGAGAAAAAGCAGTCAAGGGAAAAAGAAGCAACTTCTGCCAATGAGCTCTGCTTTTCTCTTATATTTTACCATCAACAGTAGGCAATTTCTCTAGATGCCAAATTCTGCCACTGGAAAGTGCACACAGCTCTCATTAAAGTTGTCAGCAATGGCACATGTATCCAAGGACAGAATTTTGCTCGAAGTCTTTTAACAAACTCTGTGGATGACTATCTTTTTCATATGAAATCCCTGTCTCTCCCACATATCTTGTCAATGCCATCTGTAGACTTATGCCCCAATCTTTACAGCCGCATTATCTTCACAATGGGAAAATAACTTCCTAGGTCAGTGGTTCTCAAACCGACTTCAAAGTCACAACTCTATTTTAATAGGGTCTCCAGGACTGGTGTTAGACTTTCTGAGGCCTCAGAGCCAAAGCCAAAGCCTGAGGACTTCAGCCCTGTGTAGCAAGGCTCAGGCTTTGGCTTCAGCCCTGGGCAGCGGGTATCAGGTTGCAGGCTCCGTGCCCAGTGCTGAAGACTTTGGGCTTTGGCTTTGCTTTCCTCCCCTACTCGGGGTGGTGGGGCTTGGGCTTTGGCTTTGGACTCTCCACCTGGGGCAGCAAGGCTCAGGCAGGCTCAGGCTTTGGTCCCCCATCATGGAGTCATGTAGTAATTGTTTTGTCAGAAGGGAGTCGCTGTGCAATGAAGTTTGAGAACCACTGTCCTAGGTTATGGAACAGCTTCCATACAAGGAGCGAATAAAAAGATTAGGGCTGTTCATCTTAGAAAAAAGATGAGTAAGGGAAGAAATGATAGGAGTCTATAATATCATGAATGGTGTGGAGAAAGTGAATAGACAAGTGTTATTTACCCTTTTCCACAAAACAAAAACCAGATGTTATCCAATGAAATTAATTGGCAGCAGGTTTAATATAAATGAGAGGAAATACTTTTTTTATACAACACACAATTAACCTGTGAAACTCATTTCCATGATGTGTTGTGAGGGCCAAAAGTATAACTGGGTTCAGAAAAGAACTAGATAAATTCATGGACAATAGGTCCTATTACTCAAGAAGGTCAGGGATGCAACCCACATGCTCAAGATGCTAATAGTGAAGTAGTCTCTTTTCCAATAATAGGTGAAAGCTCCTGTTGACACTGTCAAAGAGGAAGGATACAGAGTACAGAGGACTTAACTATACCAGACATTAAAAGTAATCCTCACAGGACAATATAATAAACTATAATTACAATAAAGACAATACATACTTAAGAGCTAGTAATACTTTGGATTTAATTATGGATTTCTTAAGGAATCAGCTCTAATTTTTAGCCATTGCCTTGAAAGAGGGAGTGGTGGAAAGTCACTCCAAACCACTGGGAATTTGTGAATGGTTTGTGCCACAGAAAGGCAAATAGTCTACTGCATGTATGTCAGGCTAGCTCTGAAAAAGAAAGAAAAGGACCATAGTACCACCTAGTCTATCTCTCCCCACCCATTTTAGGAAAATCGTGGATAAATGGATTAGTTCCTACACTCAAGAATTTAAATTGCAACAAGTCTTTAGAAAAAGGAGCCTCCTTGCACATTCACTTCCTTTCTTTCTTCTTTCCTCTCTAACCCTCCTCCCTCCTATTCTAAACTGGTTTGACTCTTTGTTTTCCATGAATTTTCTTTAAGCACATTATTTCATTTAACCCACCATGGATCACTGGAGGGCAAGAGCTGCTTCCAAACTCTTCCACTCTTCATGGAACACATTGTGTTTTTATAAAGCTATTATTAGGGTATGTACTGAATGTCCATGACACAAGGATATCTACTGAGTTACCACGAGGGCTTGGCCTAAGCAGTTGTGTATTGTTATCTGACTGGTTCCCTAGGAAATCTCTGCCACTGGAGGGTCTCTTCTCTTACTCCTCAGAGATAGTGTGTGCCTAGGTGCTAAAAATCTTCATTAGATCACGGTACATAACCTAATCCTTTGGTTCAGATATTAACAGATAACCCAGTTACAACTTTTATTTCTAAGTTACAACATATTTGATCATTATTTCCTTTCTCTCAATGCATGATCTGTTCAAATTTCTCTTATTTGCTTGTGTTCTTTTTGAAGGACTTCACAATGTTTTGCCCAATTCAGATGATTCTTTTGAAGTTGTGTAAGGGGGACATTTTTTAACCTAAGTACACAAATGTCGTGCATAAAAAAAAGTTAAGAAGACCTTATTATTGACATCTAATATTGTCTCCAAACCTCTGGGGGTGCTCACTTTTGGGAGCAGTATGTTAATATTTTTCCCTCTACAGGTTCTCTCTATTTCTATCTGTTTGTCAGATACCATAATGTGTAAAATACAATATTACACACTCACTAAAATTCATATAACAAATACAACTCATATCAGACAGCAAATGATCATATCTATATATTATTTTATTCTTTATCTTGTTCATAATTTTTTTTTAAACATTGGCTACTTTTTCTCCATTAAATATATTAGTGGTTTATTTCATTCAAATAGTCAGGAAGTCTTTTATATGCCATGATTACACAAACATATCTTTCTTTTAAAAAGATTCATTTTCCTCAAATATTTGTTTGTGGTAATCGTAGCATATAAAAGACTTCCTGACTATTTGAATGAAATAAACCATTAATATATTTACAGTAAATATATATTGGGCATCTGTTTCTTAACATCATGCAGTAGGGGATCTTAGGCCTTTTCATAAAACAAAAGTCTACAGAGTGGACCACAGCTTGATAGAAAGATAGTCTCATGGATTCCTTCCTTGTTGTACACAACAAATTCTTCAATAAAAAAGTAACATTAGGAAAGAACTTCATCTGTGGTTAATTTCTTTAAATTCAATTTAGCAGCTTGAAAGAAGGAGCAGCACCACGTGACCAACCAGCTCTCTGCAAGTTCTCAGTGGCAAACAGCCTTTTGCACTGCAAAAACTGAAATCCCTCTTCTAGCAGTAAACCAAAGCAAGATCCAGGTTTTGTGATGTAGGCTTCAAAGAACTTGGTACAAAGGAAATTTGAAAAAATTCCTCCTCTGAGGAATCTATTCTTTCCCAGAATTCCAACAAATACATTCTCCTCCTTGAAGTCCCAAGCCCCTTGTGACATGATGCTCCATATGCTTATTATATGAATATGGCATAACTAAGATATATTTTATGCAAGATGGCTCATGTAAGATATCATTGGAAAGGTTATAATTTACTGAATGTGATTATCCAATTTGTATGCATGTATGCAAGTACACTCACAGTTTTAATTGTTACGTAGCTATCTAAAGTTAGGAATATTGACTATGTACTTGGGAAACACCAACCAGATAACAGGCCATCAGCATGGATGGGCCATTAAGAAGACACAATAAGACTTTGAAGATACTAATCTCTTTCCTTCCTGAGAAGGGTCCTGGGACACTACAAGGTCAGGTGGTCATGTCACCTGGTACTAAACACCACCTTGGACTTCTAGTGATTTTCCACTCAAAGGAGGGGAGATCAAGACTAGGAAACAAAAGGTTCCCACATTATGTAGATTCTATTTAAGGCTGGGGAATAAGTTTATCTTGATTTACTCTTCACTGAATCCCCACCCAAGATGACAGCTGGAAAGATCTGAGAAACAAAGACACAGGGAAGGGGCGGGGGGGACGGAAGGGAAGAATTGAGCCCAGGCTGGAAAAGGGATCTAGTCTGTGAATATGGTGTTTGAAGATTTAAGCTGCAAACAGGGTAGCTAACCTTCAAGAATTTCTGCAACTGGTCCAAAAGCGACATTTAGGGGGAGAAATTACAGCTTGAAACCAGTCTCTTTAAGATCTTAAGCATGTTTTGTTTTATTTGCTTAGTAATCGTCCTTGTTCTGTTTGCTATCCCGTATAATCACTTAAAATCTGCTTTTTGTAGATAATAAACCTATTTTTGTTTATTATAAAATCCAGTTTGTGCCAATTATAATGGGGGGACAAGAAGTTGTGCATATCTTCCTCCACACTGAGGAAGCATTTATGAGCTTACGTTGTATAGATTTCTCTACAATATTATTTTGGGTGTACTTTCCAGAGGGGAGCTGCACTTGAGTGCTGGACAATTTCCTAGCTGAGTCTTCTTATAGAGAGCTGTTTGCAGATTCTGTGTGATTCTACAGCTGGTGTGTCCCTACCTGTGTGTGTGTGCTGCCAGAGGCTGGAGGGCCTTGTTCAGAAAAAACAATGGAGAGGGAGCCCAGGCTAGTGGAGTAGCGAGGCTCAGTGAAATCTCAGTACATCAGGTGGCATCCCAGATGGGAAGTCCAACCCACCCCACCCCTGATTGACTCTTGGACTGTTCAGACATCTTTCAGTACATAATTAGATGGAACAACACGACCCTACTCACAAGCCACTGCAATTTCAACTAACTTTGCTCCTTGCACAATTTTTTGCCAGTTAGAATAAGAGTCAGGTTTCCATGTACACGAGGTCTTTGTATTACAAGGAGTGCAGAGAAAAAGTGAGGTGATGCCATAAAAAAACAAAACAAAACCACCAAACCAAACCACCTACCCGACATCAGCTTTTTCATGGGGATGACAATTTTTTTCCACACAGCAGAGTTCAGAAACAGCAAAGGTAAAATGAGTGTGAGAGTGAATCTTTTATGTGCCTGAGAGAGAGAACCTTCCAGCATGAGTAAGGATTTGAAATCCTTCTGCAGCATCTAAAAGAACATTTTGGAAAATCTTCTAAAAATATCTTGTATCCCTTAGAGATATTAGAACTATGGATGTGTTAATAAAAAGTGAGTGATCTTTGAGTAATGAACCATTTTTAAAACTTGAATTTAATTTTTTTTCATAGAAATTTACAGTGATGTTCACTTCAATGGAGCCAGGATTTTACTCATCGTTAAGGCTATGATTTTGTCACAGAGGTCGCATATGTCACAGAATCCTTAACTTCCAGAGACCATCATGATTTTAGCTTGCATGGCTGGGAGCTGTAGGGTCCCCCCACAGGGCACTCTGTACCTTCAAGCTACCATGCGCGGTGGGGGCCCCCTGGAGCTCCGAGCCTCCATGGGGGGAGCACAGCTCCCAGCTACTGTGGGCAATGGGAACCCCTGGAGCTCCAACCGTGGGCTGCAGGGGGACCCCACAGCTCCAGCCACTGTCGGTGCAGGACCCTGGAGCTCCATAGGAAGGGGGCCCTGGAGCTCCAAGCCAGGGCCCCCCATGGGCTGTCTGGGGTCCTGACCTCTCCTCATTTTGTCACGGACAGGTCACTGGTTTCTGTGAATTTTAATTTATTGCCCCTGACCTGTCTGCATCTTTTACTAAAAATATTGGTGACAAAATCTTAGCCTTATTCATAGTATACATTTTGGGGGATAGGGAGAAGAGAAGAAGACTCATTTTTTAAATTGTATATAGGGAATAAATTTTTGTGTGATGTGAAATAGAGGATTTATCAGCATAAGTTTGGGAGGGTCATATTATTTGCATTGAAGATCAGGTCTTATGAGTTACTCCAAGGATGAAGGACAACAACATGCAATATTGCTTTGAATGCATCATTCACAAGTAGTAAAACTATGACTGTTATTCAGGTCATCCCAGCTCAGTGTGTGGATAAAGATGTTATTCCATAACATACCATCATGTATTCTATATCTGCCCCATAGGTAGAAAAACAGAAATCTATTTTAGAAAATTTAAAAAAAAAATTGAGACCATCTTCTAGCCCAGTCACATGTAGGGAGACATTAACGCTTAACCTTGTGACATTTATGTACAGAAAACCTATCACCAATGCTGGAATCAATCATGTCAAGCTTGGGTTTGGGGCCAGAGTCATATTTTGGGGATTTCTACATTTCTGTGAAGAAGGAACATTTTGCTGGCAGTCTGATTTTTTTTTTAAAGGTGACTGAAGCTGCTTAGAAGGTTATAATATTAGAATAAGTGCTGCGTGAAATGGCAGAGGGAAGGTGATATAGTCAAAGATAAGTGATAAATACATTTACCACATGCATGTGCAATCTATCAAATGACTGCATTCACATAGATATCACCACCACATATGTGTTATATGTGGTTTAGCACATTTTCAAAATAACTTCAAATTCAGCACTTTTAAAAACAGCTACATTGGCAAAAAATCCAATTAGATAGATAGATATTCAGAAAGGTCCTAATTAATTTTACAGTTTTTAATAGAAAAAATAAGGGAGCACCTTTTTCCTAAATTGTAGTCAGATGTACTCATCACCTTACCTGGTACGGGTCACCACTGAGAATGCAGACTGAGGACAGACTGCGAGAAATAGGGTGGACACACCCCAAAGCTGAGATTTATTCTATAATTAGATTTCACGAAGCCAATAACAAAAATGAGCTCTTGCACCACCACATTGGTTAACAAGATGCCAAAACACAGCCCTCCTAGGCATTCCAGCCCCTGGCTTCCCTCTCAGATAATTGGACTTTTATTATGTATGATTATTAAAATCAAACCACCACATATAGGGCTATTCCAATCCTAAAGGACCAGCAACGATACTCAAGACAATATATACACTTCAGGATCTCATCAAAATACCATGCTGCAGTCAATCTTTAATAAGTTAACTAAAGATTTATTAATAAAAAAGAACAGAGAAAAGTTATTAAATGGTTAAAGTGAATCACATACTTTACGACTGATTTCAGAATCTGTAGTTCAGGATATATTGAGTCAAGTTGTTTAGCATAGGTGTAATGTCTGCTAATTCTGCATATGTCTCTTAGGGTATGTCTACACTACGAAATTAGGTCACTTTTATAGAAGTCAATTTTTATAAATCGATTTTATACAGTTGATTGCGCATGTCCACACTCAGAGCATTAAGTCAGCAGAGTGCATCCTCACTGCCATACCTAGCATCGACTTATGGAGCGGTGCACTGTGGGTAACTATCCCACAGTTCCCTCAGTCTCTGCCACCCATTGGAATTCTGGGTTAAGCTCCTAATGCCTGATAGGACAAAAAACATTGTGGGGGTGGTTTGGAGTACATTTCATCAGTCGCCTCTCCCTCTGTGAAAGCAATGGCAGACAATCATTTTGTGCCAGACACCAGGGCAATTAGAAGAGCGCAGCAAGGCGCGGTGTGCATCAGAAAGGCTTTGAAAACCAGTTTTATGACTGGCCAGGCTGCGGTGTGACAATTGTGTGTGTTTCTCCTTGATGCAAACCTGTCCCCTTTGTTGATTTTAATTCCCTGTAAGCCAACCACCCTCCCTCCTTCGAAATAAAGTAGCTATTATTTTGAAACCATGCATTCTTTATTAATTAAAAAAAATGAGATAAGGTAACTCGGGTGGGGTGGGTGAGAAGGGAAGGACAAGGCCACATTTCTTATTGTAACCACACTAAAAATCAAATTGTTTGAATGACAGCCTTCTGTTGCTTTGGCCATCCTCTGTGGTGGAGTTGCTGGGTGCCCAGAGCCTTCCCCCCCTACCCTGTGTTCTTGAGCATCTAGGTGAGGAGGCTATGGAACATGGGGATGAGGGTAGGCAGTTATACAGTGGATGCAGCGGGGGTCTGTGCTCTTGTTGGCTTTCCTGCAGCTCCAACAGATGCTTCATCATCATGTCCGTTTGCTCCCCCAACAAATGCTTCATCATGTCCTTTCCTGGCCTCTGCCACTGAATGCCTCCATGCATTAAGCTGTGCCCTAACAAGGCGGGAGGACTGCATGAGCTCGGAATACATGTAATTGCGAGTGCAGTTTTTTTGCCTTCTAATCTGAGATAACCTCAGGGACAGAGATGATATGGGGAGCGTAGAAACATTCTGTGCTCTAAGATTCTTGGGGGACTGCATAGTCACCTGTACTGATGAGTTTGCCCTGCTGACCAAACAGGAAATAAAATTCAAAAGTTCCTGGAGCCTCTCCTGTGTACTGGCTAGTGCATCAGAATACAAAGTGCTGTCCAGAGCGGTCACAATGGAGCACTCTGGGATAGCTCCTGGAGGCCAATACTGTCGATTTGTGTCCTCACTACTCCAAATTTGACCCAGCAAAGTCGATTTTAGCACTACTCTCCTTGCCAGGGAGGAGTACAGAAGTCGATTTTAAGAGCCGTTTTGGTCAACGGAACGGGGTTGGTTGTGTGGACGCATTCATTTTTAAATCGACCTAACACAGCTAAATTTGACTTAACTCCATAGTGTAGACCAGGCCTTAGAGTCCTTTCACAAGTTCCTCAGGGTTTAACCAAAGTGGATTTGGGGAGTCCTGTCTTGTATGTGGAATAGCTCCCCAGATAGCTCTCAGAAAGATCAGAGCCACCTGATCATTTCCAATGCTTCTCTTTTTATAGCTGAAACAGGCTGGCAAGCTGAAGGTCCACATTCCCAGCTGGGAACTTCCTTTGATGAAGAATGAAGCTATACAGGCAGCCTGTGAGCCCCACTGTTTAATGTAATGACCCATGCTTCTGTTGATGGGACACTCAATTGATACAGCCATTGAAAACTACTAAGGTGTTTTACAGGTGGTTTTTCAATGAGAGTCAACAAGCTTCAGATAGCTCGTGTCAATAACATTACCATTTTCGTAAGTTCATCTAAATGCTAAATACAGGATTTTTATTCACTAACAACTGAACATAGGTGCATATATAAGGTAAAGGCAGTATCGAATTACAACACATGAAAAGGATTTAGCATCTACAAGCTAATTTGGTTATATTTGTAAACTTTAACAGGATATATGTAAACACAACAAACACATTTAGCATCTACTTTTGATTTTTATCAACACAAGCCAATGGTTTTATATTTATCAGCCTAATTAACATCTCTTTGACATCCACACACAATCCCAATGCCTCTTGAGATGCTTTTAAGGGTCATAGCCAGGTGAATTGTCCCTTGCTTTTAATCAAGCTGGCTTGCTAGTGTTACAGTACTTAACAGAGAAAATATTATTTTCTGAATAAATTGGCATTAAATGTATTGTGCAGTTATACTGAACATAAAAACTGTTACAAAGAATAAGTATTTCACACAACAGATTTCTTTAAATTTTGGCCATTTTTGCAGTCAATTGCCCATAATATTCATTATTTAGATTTTCTGATATACTCCATGGAAAACTCAAAAAATTATGTTGAGGAATTCCTGCTTGTGTGACCTAAATTTTCTGTATTAGTCTTCACTTATTCTCTTTCATTATAGTTATTTACTTGAAAAGTATCTTTATTCTTTAAGAGTTCATCTGATCTTGCAATTTAAACCCCATCCCGCTGCTAAAGTCATAATCATTTGTTTGTGACATTACAAATAACTGTTGTAGAAACTACTATGATGTCAGAATGGAATAGAAGTAGTACCAAGCCAATTTAAATTTATGCAGTGTTAAGTAAATACTAAGTTTTAAGTTTATTCATAATTGCGATTTTATAAATTAATGGTCCATCCTAGGCAAAATTGGTTCATAAAAAAAAAGGATTCTGTTGTGATTATTGTAGCTAAAAATTTACCCCAATTGTAAGCTCAAATGTAGAATGTATGTGAAAGTTCATAATATGTCACAATAACCTATAACTTTTTGCCTGCTTGGAAACTAATCATGGAAAATAGGCCAAGTTGTTTTCAGTGATAAATGTTATGAATAAGTGCAGGAAAACCAGATAGAGAGACTGAGTTAGTCCAGAGAAAAAGGGGCTGCTGATGTGTTTCAAGGACAGTAGAAATCATCTTTGGTTAATAGTAGGGCTGTTGAGTAATCACAGTTAACTCACAGAATTAACAAAAAAAATTGTGATTAAAAAAAGTAATCACAATAATTGCAGCTTTAATCACACTGTTAAACAACAGAATACCAACTGAAATGTATTCAATATATTTGGATGTTTTTCTACATTTTCAAATATATTTATTTCAATTACAATACCAAATACAAAGTATAGAGTACTCACTTTATATTACTATTTTATTACAAATATTTGCACCGTAAAAATGATAAACAAAAGAAATAATATTTATCAATTATGCTCATACAATACCGTAATTCAATCTCTTTATCATAAAAGTGCAACTTACAAATGTAGTTTTTTTTTTATTTAACTGCACTCAAAAACAAAACACTGTAAAACTCTAGAGCCTACAAGTCCACTCAGTCTTACTTCTTGTTCAGTCAATCACTAAGACAAACAACTTTGTTTACCTTTATGGGAGATAATGCTGCCAGCTTCTTATTTACAATGTCACCAGAAAGTGAGAACAGGTGTTCGCATGGCACATTTGTAGTCAGCCTTGCAAGGTATTTACATGTCAGATAGACTAAACATTCATATGCCCCTTCATGCTTTGACCACCATTCCAGAGGACATGCTTCCATGCTGATGATGCTCATTAAAAAAAAAAATACATTAATTAAATTTTTGATTGAACACCTTGGGGGAGAATAGTATGTCTCTTGCTTTGTTTTACCCATGTTCTGCCATATAGTTCATGTTATAGCAGTCTCGGATGATGACCCAGCACATGTTGTTCATTTTAAGAACACTTTCACTGCAGATCTGACAAAAAGCAAAGAAGGTACCGATGTGAGATTTCTAAAGATAGCTACCACACTCGATCTGAGGTTTTAGAATCTGAAGTGCCTTCCAAAATCTGATTGAGACGGGTATGTGGGGCATGCTTTCAGAAGTCTTATGCAGAAACTACAGAACTCTAACTACCAAAAAAGAAAATCAACCTTCTGCTAGTGGCATCTGACTCAGATGATGAAAGTGAACATGCAACGGTCTATACTGCTTTGGATCATTATTGAGCAGAACCCCCTATTAGTATGGATACATGTCCTTTGGAAATGTGGTTGAAGCATGTAGGGAAGCAAGAAGCAGGCATCACTATGTCCTGCAAATGTAAACAAACTTCTTTGTCCGAGTGACTGACTGAACAAGAAATAGGACTGATGGACTTGTAAGCTCTAAAGTTTTACATTGTTTTATTTTTGAATGTAGTTATTTTTTGTATATCATTCTACATTTGTAAGTTCAATTTTTGTAATAAAGAGATTGTATTACAGTATTTGTATGATGTGAATTGAAAAATATTATTTCTTTTGTTTTTTTATAGCACAAATAATTGTAATAAAAATAAATATAAAGTGAGCACTATACACTTTGTGTTCAGTGCAGTAATTGAAATCAGTATATTTGAAAATGTAAAAAAATCAAAAAATATTAAAATAAATGGTATTCTATTATTGTTTAACAGTGTGATCAATCGTGATTAATTTTTTTAATCTCTTGACTGCCCTAGTTTAAGGAAAAGATGTGGAACCAGAAGCTAATGGACCAAATTGGTGTGGCAGATAGTAGGCCTAATTGATGGACAAAATAATGAGGGATGACCTATACTGCCCACTTTTCCTCTTTTGGGGTTTCTTAAAAAGACATTTTGGAAAAAAAATCATCTCCTCTCCCCCTCCCCCCCTGCAGCTTGTCTTATCTCATCATATCTTCCCTGACCCCAAGATAGACTCATAGAATCATAGAACTGGAAGGGACCTCACGAGGTATTCTAGTCCAGTGCCCTGCACTTCTGGCAGAACTAAGTATTATCTAAACCATCCCTGGCAGGTGTTTGTCTAACTTGCTCTTTAAAATCTCCAGTGATGGAGATTCCACAACCTCCCTAGGCAATTTATTCCAGCGATTCACCACTCTATCTGTTGCTGCAATTTAAGCCCTTTACTTTTTGTCCTATACTCAGAGGTTAAAGAGAACAGTTTTTTTCTTCCTCCTCCTTGTAACAACCTTTATGTACTTGAAAACTGTTATCAGGTCCCTCCTCAGTGTTCTCTTCTCCAGACTAGACAAACCCTCAGAGACCATGTTTTCTAGACTTCTAATCATTTTTGTTGTTCTTCTCTGTCCATGTCTTTCCTGAAATGTGGTACCAAGAATTGGACACAATACCCCAGCTAAGCGGAAGAGTTAGTTCTTGAGTCTTGCTTACAATACTCCTGCTAATACATCGCAGAATGATGTGTGCTTTTTTGCTTGTCATTCACTATGGCCCCCATATCCCTTTCTCCAGTGCTCCTTCCTAGGCAGTCATTTCCCATTCTGTGGCTGTTCAACTGATTGTTCCTTCCTAAGTGGAGTACTTTGCATTTGTCCTTATTGAGTTTGATCCATTTACTTCAGATCATTTATCCAGTTTTTCCAGATCATTTTGAATTTTAATCTTATTCTCCAGAGCACTTGCAACCCCTTGCTTATTATTCCCTGCAAACTTTATAAATGTACTCTCTATGCCATTATCTAAATCAGTGATGAAGTTATGGAACAAAACTGGACCCCAAACTGATCCCTGCAGGACCCCACTTGATATGGCCTTCCAGCTTGACCATGAGTGATGGGTTCCCCCCGGGATGCCGTCTGGAACTGGGGCACAATTTAGCCCTGTGACCTACCATCCTGAGCTCTCTCTCACACTATACTGCTGTGACAAGCTGTAAAGTCCTCCCACCTTCACTTCCCAGCATACATACATATAGGGGCACACCCAGCTGCAGTTACAATCAGGCTCTCTGACCAGTCCCTGCATGGGAAGGCTACTCCCAGTTCCTCAGGCACGCAAACCCTATGGAATATAAACCAAAAATTATACTGTCTTGTCCTGCACAGGGAACTATACAGCATAAGGGCATAGAATTTTCCCCCTCCCTCAATGTGGAGAGAAATATGTAACAGCCTTTTGCCCCTGAGTTATGATTCTCATATACTTCACTCCAACTCAGTGGTTTAGATAAAGCAAAATCAAGTGTATTAATTACAAAAGATAGATTTTAAGAGATTATAAATGATAGCAAACAGATCAAAGCAGATTACCTAGCAAATAAAGAAAAAAACACAAACTAAGCTAAATACACTAAATAGATTGCATATGAATAACAGATTCTCATCCTAAGAGATGATACAAGCAGGCTGCAGATTCGTAAGGGACAAGCTGCATTTGCTTTACATCTTGGAATCCCCGAGTGTTTCATTCACAAGCTAAAAATCCCTTTAGCCTGGGTCCAGCACTTCCCCCAGTTCCATCTTTGTTCCTCAGGTGTTTCCAGGAATCTTCTTGTGTGGGGAGCAAAGAACCCCAGATGATGTCACTCCCTGACTTATATAGCTTTTGCATATAGCAGGAACGTTTTGTTCCCAAAAATTGGTTCCCAGACTGGTCTGTGGAAAAATACTCACATCCCATGATGGAGTCCAAAGACGTGGTCTCATCATATATGCTTGTAGAGTCATAGTAGCCATCACTCACAGGCTATTTGAAGAGTTCACAAGGAAGGCTAACCAGGTGGGAGATAAGCTTCTCCTAAGGCCTACTGTTTTTTCCTAATGACCCATTGCTTTAAATATGCCCTTCCCCACCCACTCTCTAGACTGAACGTATCTTATATAGTGGGTGTTACCCAGGTGTAACTACATATGAAATACAGATACATAATCAATATTCATAACTTCAGATACAAAAATGATGCATGCATAAAAATAGGATAATCATATTCAGCAAAACTTACCTTTTCCAATGACTCCTCACCTGATGTATCTTGCATTAAATACATTATAATTATGTTATAATCATATCACTGTGAAAAATATGGGGTGCAGTGTCACACCATGAAACACTGATAACTCCTCTCTGGGAACAGTTTTCTAGCCAGTTATGCACCCACCTTATAGTACCTCTGTTTAGGTTGTATTGCCTTAGTTTGTTTATGATAAGGTCATGAAAAACAGTATCAAAAGCAGCAAAGAATCCTGTGGCATCTTATAGACTAACAGACGTTTTGGAGCATGAGCTTTCGTGGGGGAATACCCACTTTGTCAGATGCATGTAGTGGAAATTTCCAGGGGCAGGTATATATATGCAAGCAAGCTAGAGATACGCGGTTAAGTTCCTCAGGGGATGGGACCCTGTTCTAGCAGTTGAGGTGTGAAACCAAGAGGAGAAACTGGTTTTGTAGTTGCAAGCCATTCCAGTCTTTTGTAATCCTGAGCTGATGGTGTCATTTGCGATGACTGAACTCAGCAGATTTCTTTTGAAGTCTGGTCCTGAAGTTATTTTTGCTGCTTATTTTTGAATGCTTCCGCCACATGCACAGGCAAAATTGTGGGAAACAACATCGCTTGCCTCATAATCTATGTCGTGCAGAACCAGCCTCCACAGCCTCAGAAATCATCAATGACATTTATCATCAAGAGGCTGATAAGGAGGTGCTGTTGTCATCATGAACAGGTCTGACTACCAAAAGGAGGCCGCAACAACAATCTCCGATACCAATTCTACAAGCCACTTCCCTCGTCCCACTGAGGAAATCACTAAGAAACTGCACCATCTACTCAGGACACTTCCTACACTACCGAACACAAATTTCACATACCATACTAGGCCCCCACCAGGTTTTATCTACTACCAGATCCACAACCCGAACCTGGATGCTCCATCATCTCGGGCCATGGCACTCTCACTGAAGGACTGTCTGGATATGTGACTTTCTACTCAGACTGTGATGCCACCAGTACTCCAAGCTATCTCTGGATATTCCTGAGGAAACTACAATGCATTGGTGACCTTCCAGAAACACCATCCTAGCCACCATGTAGAGGCTCCTACACAAACATCACACACACGATGGAATATAAGCTGTCAGGAACAGTATCTCTGATGATGGCACAGCACAACTGGCGCTGAACTCTGTGCCTTTTCCTCACACAAGCTATTTCAAATTTGTGAAATATATATCTCCAGATCAGTGGCACTGCTATGGCGCACCGCATGGCCCACAATATGCCAATATTTTTATGGTCAACCTGGAACAACGTTTCTCAGCTTCGTCACTCACGCCCCTTCTCTACTACGCTACTTGATGACATCTTCATCATCTGGACCCATGGGAAGGAACTCTGGAAATTCCACCACAATTTCAACAGCTTCCCCCATCATCAACCTAGCCTGGACCAATCTACATGGGAGGTCCACTTCTGCACCACGGTGCAAATAAGTGATGTCACATACACCTACCCTATACCGGAACCTACCGACCGCTTGTCCTTTCATACCTCCAGCTTCCATCTCGGGGACATCACCAATCCATTGTCTACAGCCAAACACTAGGTACAATCACATCTGCTCTAACCCCTCAGACAGAGACCAACACCTACAAATCTCCACAAGCATTCTCAAAACTAAATACCTGCTGAGAAACTAAGAACCAGATCAACAGAGCCAGACGTGTGCCCAGAAGCCTCCTACTGCCAGACAACCAAGAAAGGAAACCAAACAGGGAACTCACTGGCCCATCACGATACAGTTCCCCAAGCTAAAACCCATTCACATCATCGGACTACAACCATCTGGACATGATCCCACACCTTTTCACAGGGCTTGGGGGCCAGGCCAATCCTCACCCACAGACAACTGCCAACTGAAACATATTCTCACCAGTAACTGCACACCGCCCATTATCGTAACTCTTAGACTCAGGAACAATCCATGCCAACAAACCTCGATGCAACCTGCCACTATCTCCCCAGCGACTCACCAGGACCTACCAGATCCAGCACACCATCCCGGTCTTCACCTGCACATCCACCTCCATATGCTATTCAGTATTGTCAGCACTGCCTATCTTGCTCTGTACTACATCAGCCACTGACATCTCTTGGAAACGAAATGGCACAAATCGAATTAGGAATGACATATAAAAAAAACCTGTAGAGACACTCAACCTCCCTAGCCACACTATAGAGCCTTAGGTGGCATTCCTGCAGCAAAAAAACTTCAGGACCAGACTTCAAAGAGAAACTGCTGAGCTTCAGTTCATCTGCAAATTTGACACCATCAGCTCAGGATTAAACAAAGACTGTGAATGGCTTGCCAACTACAAAACCAGTTTCTCCTCTCTTGGTTTTCACACCTCAACTGCTAGAACAGGGTCTCATCCTCCCTGATTGAACTAACCTTGTTATCTCTAGCTTGCCCCTGGAAATTTCCACTACATGCATCTGACGAAGTGGGTATTTCCCCACGAAAGCTCATGCTCCAAAACGTCTGTTAGTCTCTAAGGTGCCACAGGATTATTTGCTGCTTTTACAGAGCCAGACTAACACTGCTACCCCTCTGATAAGTATCAAAAGCCTTAGTAAATTCAAGCTATACCATATGTACTCCTTCCTCCCCGCCCACTGCCCCCGAATCTACAAGGGTTGTTGCTCTGTCAAAAAAAGCTATTAGGTTGGTATGACACAATTTGTTCTTGACAAATCCATGCTGATTATTACTTATGACCTTATTATCTTCTACATCAGGGGTTCACAACCTGATGTAGAAGATAATACATGGGGTGGGCATGCGACCCATCAGGGTAATCCTCTGGTGGGCCATGAGGCATTTTGTTTACATCGACTGTCCACAGGCACGGCCCCCCGCAGCTCCCTGTGGCTGCAGTTCGCCGTTCTCAATGTCAAAGTCAGACTCATGACTCACAATTTGTCAGACCACTCTTTGTATTAGCAAAAGTGCTCTGCTAATACACCCAGAAAATGTAAGTGCCATACAAGGCTCAAACCACCTTATTTATACAGATAAAAGGGAGTGAAATTAACAAGATTACAAAGGTAGCAGAAATAATAAGTTTACCTGGAGCTAAACACATATCTCGTGTCCTTATTAGCTCTCACCAATCTTCTGTTAATGTCCCACCATCAGTTTAAGTGGACCCATTGTTCAATATCTTAATGTTCCCCTTCCTGACAACTTTATCTCAACATTCCTCATTCCTACTTAAAGGAACATACAACATTTCTTTAATTCATTCTACTTCTACAGTATAATTCATTCTACTTTCACACTGGTCAATGGGAGCTGTGGGAAGCAGCGCGGGCCTAGGGGTCATGCTGGCCACTACTTCCTGCAGCTCCCAGTATGTGGGAATGGCAAACTGCGGCCCCTGGGAGCTGCAGGGGGCTGTGCCTGTGGACAGTCAATGTGAACAAATTGTCTCACAGCCTGCCAAGGGATTACCCTGATGGGTTGTGTGTAGGCCATGGGCCACAGGTTGCCCACCACCGATTTAAAGTGAAGACAAGCCCTTTGAAATAGGAGTTGTCAATACCCTTTTGTGATGTTATCTGATTAAAATATGACAATATAGATCATTGTTGCAAGAACTGTTATATATTTGCAACAAATCTTGTACAAAGGTTGTCAAGCAAGGTGTCTATGAAAACGTTATGATTTGCTGGTTATGATTATGATATCTGTATGCATGTATCATTTTTTATATTTGAAGTTATAAGTATTGGCACTATACCTGGATTTCAAATATTTGCTCCTGGGCTAATTCTCACAAGGTTGCTAGCCAGCACATCTTGGAGGACTATTCAAATTTAATGGCCCATCAAAAGAACATTTAACTGAAAATGGACCATGAGAGATGCCTATCGACTCTTAATGGAATTTCCTGCTGTGATTAGGTCAACTGCATGGACGTGAGACTTGCCCATGTGACTCCAAACTCCAGCTTGTTGCTGTAATTTTCCACAGTAAACAATGAGATTCCTTCCACATGGCAAAAGCTATAAAAGGCCCTGGAAACACCTCCATTTTGCCTCTATACTGCTCCAGCCTCTATTCTGCTCCAGCCTCTTTCTTGCCCAAACCTCTGGAAGATGGACTATACTAATGGGAGCATTCTAACCAATGGACTGAGGTCCTTCCAATGATTTGGGAGCAGCCAGAGACTTAACTCAACAGTTTATTCCATCACTGCTACAAGCCCAAATCAAGAACTTATTGTATGTATTTGATTCCTTTAGCCAATTTTAACTCTCACCTTTCTTTCTTTTTATAAATAAACATTTAGATTTTAGATACTAAAATTCTGGGATCAGAAGAACCATTTATTTGATGAGACTAGTTGTAAAGAACCACTCACATGTAAATCCAGTGTTTTCAGTGGTAATACAAGAACTAGGATGCCCAGGGAAACTGTTTTTATGACTTCTTTTTAGCCTTTGTGGTAAAACAGAAGTTTACTTTTGTTGCTGGTTTGGTATATCCTATGGGGGATTAACCACCAGTCTTGGGGTGTATCTGCCCTATTTTTCAGCAGTTTGTCCTGAATTTGGCATCCTCAGTTGTGACCCACTGGGGCACGTTACACCTTTACATATCAGAATTGAAAGTAAAATTAAGCTTTTCCTTTTTGTCAAAGAAAGTTTATTCTGAAAATAAGAGACTGATATTTTGCCTGAAAGAGGAAAGACTTCAATTTCTTTTTGTTTCTTGTGCATAATCACTCAGTTTCAGTTTTAATATAAATGCTTGTTTTAATTTCCTATTTTTCTTGTATTTAATCAACAAATTTTCAACTTTAGAATGAATGTTTTTGGGTGTTTGCCAAATATTCAAGTAAACCAAA
Organism: Chelonoidis abingdonii; assembly: GCF_003597395.2. NCBI lineage: Eukaryota > Metazoa > Chordata > Testudines > Testudinidae > Chelonoidis > Chelonoidis abingdonii. The sequence goes on from NC_133770.1 coordinate 125,856,735, forward strand.
GTCTCTGTAGAACCCACCCCTGAACCTTTATCATACTGTTTAGTGTTGGACAGTGAAAGAGTTTATAATACCATTATTTCTTTTGACCTTTGAGATCAATACAACATAACATATTTGATGGCTCATACAGGGATAGAACCCACACCCGTGGCATTATGAGCACTAGCTGGAAGCTGAAGCTAGACAAATTGAGACTGGAAATGAGGCATATGTTTTTAATGGTGAGAGTAATTAACCACTTGAATAACTTGCCAAGACTTTTGTGGATTCTACATTACTAAAAAATTTTAAATTAAGACTGAATGTTTTTCTGAAAGATATGCTCTAGGAATTATTTTTGGAAGCTCTGTGGCATGTGTTATACACAAGGTCAAACTAGATGATCACAACAGTTCTTCTGGCTTTGGAAACTATGAATCTATTAAATTAGAGTTAGGTGCTCCGTTTATGAAATATGTTTTGTAAATTACAAATAAGTGAATATTTATTTATTTGTACCATGCCCACAAAAGAAAAGAGGTCATGTAAGCCAAATGGTTTATGAATACAGGACCCAGTGCTCTCATCCTTATTCTCACCTCATTCATGTGAGTAGTCTCTGGGACTATTCATGTGAATAGGATCTTACTCAGTGTTGGTCAGAGCGGCAAAATCAGAATCAGAATGGTTTTAAAAATTCTCTATGCAGCTTCATCTGCCATCTATTTTTTTTTCCATTTTCCAGCTTGTTTTGATACCCAGGTGTTTGCAGTTACTATGGATAATTTCTGACAGTAGATCCATTATATTTAGTTTTTTAAAATCATTTGCATGAGAGGAATAAATATTTACTCATTTGCTACCAAATAGTAATTGAAAAAGCCAATTTATTTGCACATACATTCTGAGAAACCACATTATGATTGTGATAACAGAGGAAACACTCAGATAAAGATACATGAATAAAAATCTGCTGGATTGGGTCTTTAGTTACAGACACACAGTAAGACAGGTAGCAATTTCCAAGCCTATTTTTTTATTTTTCTTTAATAGCTGATTACAAGGACCAATACCATAATAATTAGGCCAACTTGTTCTCAGTAGTATCTTGAACATTCTAATTACCTCTAGATTAATGGGAATGGCCCATGATTTAGATCTGAACTTGTCACTTTTACTATCAGTTTGGTTATACGAACAAATAATAAAAAAGTACCTCATTCATTTTGTGAGGATTGTAAAACATTCAAATAGTCACCCTGAGGGCTCCACTAATGCCAGTTATTACCAGATTACAGAGATAATAGGTTCTCCTGCTGCTGCTGCTCACAATCTAGTTGTCATTGAAGCTGTTTTACAACTACTGTAAAGGAGTAGCAGGAAAAAGTGAGGTTTGAGAGGGTGAAAAAAGAGATCATTCCTATATTTTCTTTAGATTCCTCTAGTCTGAAGTGAAGCTCCATTTGCAGTCAATAACCTCCTTGTTGCAGCTCATCCAACACAGTGCGTTCTAAAGATGTTATGTATGTTCCCATGGTTATAGGAATTGGCTCTCACTAAAAAGAAGCTCCATTGCTAGAGTAATTGAAGAACTAGAAAACAAGATACTGCTTTCATTAAGTTGAGTAACTCTTAATATGTTTCTCTTCCTGCTAATTTCAGACAACTTTTTCTTTCACTGCTCTGCAGTTGCACAAGAAGGGGAGGATGTAAAGATACACCTCCCCATACACACATGAATGGTCCTAAACAGCATGGCAGTTTCTATCCCTTTAAACCACAGTTTACTGGAAGACCTTGTTTTTATGCCTGAAGAATAGTGCACTGGTTTAGTAATGGCTCTAAGTGCCACCCATTAACTCACTAGTACCACTTCCCAAAATATCTGGGGGTTTCTCTGGAAGTTTTTCAATCAAGTACTTAACCCTGTTTAGCCTGTGAGATCTGAAGATACTACAGTGTAAAGGTGTGTGGACAAGACTGGTGTGTAAATACCTGTTTCATTTTGTAAATCACATGAATGATGTAACTAGAGATGACATGTCTCCTTAGGGGATTAAAAAACTGGGTTGTTTTCAACAAGAATGACAATTAATTAATTACCGGTAATTAGTGCAGGTTAAAAGCAGAAAAAGGGCAGCTACTTCTAAAAACAATTCATACATTTAGCACCAATAGCTTCCAAATATTCAAGGCTTTGCTGTGAGCCTTAGGCAAGGAACTGCCCAAGAAGCAGACTGTGTCTCACATGGTCACAGTCTAATATATCCCCCTGTAGTCGGGAGACATTCTGTGCCAGACCTATACTTGCTTCTGGATACATCTCCTGAAGCGCTGGACAAGCTTCCACACATTCCCTGCTCCTTCCTTTTCAATCACACCCAAAGGCATGGAGGGGGCAGGGGAGACAGTGAAGAGAGTACATAGCTGTGTAAGCTAATCTCTCCCAGTATATGGGAAAACTGCATAGTGGACAAAGGGGCTTAATGGAGCTATGTTGATTTGCACCAGAAGTTCTGACCTCTTAAGCCTTGTCATTCCTGTTTCTATTTATTTATTTATATTTTTTTGGGGGGGAGGATGCCTTGGCAGACTAGAAGACTGGAGTGAGAGCTTTCCCAATCTTGAATTGATGGGCTAAGAGGTTTGAGTCTTTCAAAAAGAAAGCTTTTCCCTCAAAAGTTTGTAAGGTTTAAAAATATTCCAATAAAAAACAGAGAGTTTCACACAGTCTACTTAAAATTCCATTTTCTTCTCAGCTCTTCAGGTTTTATCTCTTGTCTCCTGTAATGGCATCTTTCCATGTTTCTCTAGTCCTCCAAGGACTTCTCCAGTGAAAACTGGGAAGTCATTACCTGACATTTTTAATGTGAACAATTAAATACACAAAAAACAGGCAAACGAAAAAATACCTACAAAACAAAACAAATTTAGTTCAAGCTTTCTTTATACTTCATAAAGAATCAAACAAAAGTTTTCCTTTGTCAGTCATCTTTTAAATGAGGAGTTAGGGAACTACAGACCACTCAGCCTGACCTCAATACCTGCGAAGCTTCCAGAACAATATGTAAAACCTTCAGTTTTCAAATACCTGGAGGATGAAGGGGTATTCACTAGCAGCCAGCATTGATTTACCAGAAACAAATCATGCCAAACCAGCTTGATTTTCTTCTTTGAGAGGATAACTGATTTGGTGTATAGGTGGAATGCAGTTGACATAATATACATAAACTTCACCAAGGTTTTTAAAACAGTCCTACATGACATTTTGATAAGTAAGCTGGAGAAATGCGGGCTTGGCAGAACTACTCTTAATGCAATGCTCTTGGATTGGAGGAAGCTCTCAAGTGGGGCTCCACTGGGATCTGTTCTGGGTCCGGTGTTGTTTAACATCTTTATTAATAACCTGGATGTAGGTATAGAGAGCATACTGATCAAGTGTGCAGAAGACACAAAAGCTAGGGGGGATTGCTAGTACTTTGGATAATAGAGTAAAAATTCAGAGGAATCTTGATAAATTGGAGAACCGGGCTACAGACAACAAAATGAAATTCAACAAAGACAAATATAAGGTGCTACACTGAGTGAAGAAAATCAAATGTGCAAATACAGAATAGAGAAAAACTGGCTTGGCAGCAGCACTGCTGGTAAGGATCTGGGAGTTGTGGTGGATCACAACATCAACATGAGTTAACAGTGCAATGCTGTTCAAAAAAAGCAGATGTAATTTTAGATTGCATTAACTGAGGCATAGCATGCAAGTCACCCGAGGTGACAGTACCATTCTATTCAGTGCTGGTTAGGCTTCAGCTGGAGTACTGTGTCCAGTTTTGTTCACCAATGTATAGAAAGGATGTAGAGAAATGAAAAGGATCCAGAGGCAAGTGACAAAGATGACCAAAGGGAAGGAATACAAGCCATGTGAGCAAAGGATGAAGGAACTGGGTATGTTTATCTTGGAAAAAATGGGGATAAAATAGCAGTCTTCAAATATTTGAAAGGCTGCCATAAAAAAATGGAGAAAAGTTGTTCTCTTTTGCCCCAGAGGGCAGGACAATGATCTTGGGTTCAAACTACAGGATAGCAGATTTAGGTCAAATCTCAGGGAAAACTTCCTAATTGTAAGAACAGTAAGATAATGGAACAGACTGTCTCGGGAGGCAACCATAGTATGAGGAGGCCAAGGTAACTCTCTTCTCTTCATGTGCCAATATATATTTATGCCTGTTTCTGTAATTTTCACTCCATGCATCTCCAGAAGTGGGTTTTTTACCCACGAAAGTTTATGCCCAAACAAATCTGTTAGTCTTTAAGGTGCCACTGGACTCCTTGAAGTTTTTTTTAATAAACAAAGTGCGTATGAGGTTTGGAAAACTCAGAATAACATCTTTTTAAGTGACAAGAAAATGCTTCTTCCTAACGGTAGGAAAACAACTCAGTCCAGAAAGAAAACAATTCCAGTTTTAAAGTCTGAATTTCAGACTGTAGGTATATACATCTGTTAGTTTTCCTGGAAAACTCAGATTACTTAAGCATGATAAGAGACACTTATTTTCTGATATTCACTAGGCTAAACATTTACTATAATTCCAATTAAAGAAAGAGGAGGCCTTCTGGAAAGAAAAAAAGAGGAAACAGTACATGACTCAGTCTTACCCGATTGTACATTTATTTAAAAAAAAATCATTTGGAGATGCATTTTGAAGAAAGAGTTGTATAGTACTCTTGATAATTGAATTTATCAGCCAGATAAATGGGATATTGTTACCTACTTTGTTTGTGTGTGTGTGTGTGTGTGTGTTTGTGCCTGAGGAGATGGAAAGGAACTAATACTTATTTCCTTTTCTTTCTACAGTTTACTTTCACCGTCAATATTTTGGTGAGATTTTATTCAAGATTACTGAGTGTTTTCCATTCATATATTGATTGGTTGCAGCTTTTTTATATCTGTTATACATAATTCAATCTATTGAAATTTTTGCAACTTTATAAATTAAAATTGGAAAAAATACTCCACTTGAAAGAGTGGGATATGTTAAAAGATATCATAACACAAACAAGAAAACTACATCATCTTGAAAGCTCCCTTCTCTTCCTAACTATAATACCTGTGTCTGGTATTATATTTATATGAGTCAGATTAATATTTAGCAGAGATGGGGATATTTTTCTTGGAATGGGGCAATATTAAAGCAAATCCCTCCCATTCATTAATTTCCTTCCTGAGAGCAGTGTTGGACATCTGTCACTTGTACTACCATAATTTGAAATGGATGATAGACTGTAAGCTTACCAATGAGTTGATAAATCTCCTACACAAATCTATACAACGACTGGATAGTACAGACAGATTATTCAGTATGAATTACATGCCATCAGTCAGTCAGCTGTGTTATTTCTGCATTTTTCAGTGTCTATCATCCTTGGGGAGAATTGTCTCTAGGTTCCTTTTACAGTCATTCTTTCTCCCAGCTCCATTGCTCAAGAGCTAAGAGAGCTATCACATTCACAGGACCACAAAAGTGGGAGCAATAAGTAAACCATCTCCATACTTTAGACTGATGAATTTTGCAGCTCAACAGCAGAGAATAGAGAGGAGGTATTGAACATCCCTCAGAGGCTATTTATTATCATTATCATTGCCATTCTATCTGCCAACAATGTGGTAGATATTATTCAAGCAGAAATGAACACCAAGGGTGAAATCCTGGCCCCAAAGAAGTCAACAGGAGTTCTGCAATGAACTTCAATGAAGCTAGGATTTCACCCTTGGCTAAGAGCTTGAAGAACTTAAAACAAGTGCTTAACTTTATGCACAAGCACAATCCAATTGACTTCAGTTGGACTAATAAGATGCATAAAGTTAGGCACACGCTTAATTGTTTGTAGGATCAGGGCCTACATGGATTCAAACAAGAAATGCAGGAAGCAGCAGGGGATAAGGATAGATACTATTATGTTTAATGTCTATGACCATGTATATCAGATATTTTTTTAATATCCGCTAGGATGACCAGACAGCAGGTGTGAAAAAATCAGGACAAGAGTTGAGGGATAATAGCAGCTTAAATAAGACAAAACCCCACGTATCCCTATAAAATCAGGATATTTGGTTACCCTAATATCCTTCCTTTGAGCTTTCCCAGTCAGGGTGAAATCCTACCCCATTTAAGTCAATGGAAGTTTTCCTATTGACTCTAATGGGGCCAATATTTCACCACAAGTTTCTTACAGACAGGATGCCTCTTTCTTACTCATGATTTTATTTCTTTATTATGCAGTCAATTCATTCTTCCATTTGTCACTTTCATTATTCTTTAATGTTACTTATTTAAAATCAAACAATAAATTAAATGATATTATACTGCTTCAGTCATATTCTGAATGTAACAACTTCTATCAATAAACTTTAGAAAATATTCATTCACCCTAACCTTTCTACATTTACGAGTAAGTGGTTCAATTGCTTTTTCTTTGGCTTCAAGTGCTTGTATCCTACTCATGTGAGGACATGGATTTGTGGTTGTCCTCTTTCAATTGCCAGCATGGGACTCTGGCATTCCTTAGCTTTTTTTTCTTATAATGTCTGGACGTCTCCTCATGTCTTAATTCTTATAACTGAACAAGGTGCTATTCTGTTTTGAAATTTAGTGTATTTAAAAAAAAATTGGTCCATAAAAGCTTGGTTGGATGAGAAGGATTTATTTAGATTGTGATACTACTCAAAGAGTGCTAGCTGCTTTTTCTAACATATATATAGATATTCACTGCCCTAAAAAGCTTACAATCAAAAAAACAAAAGAGACAAAAGGGAACGGAGTGAAATGGGAAAAAAAAACCTGTAAGTAAAGTAATCGGGATGGTTGGTACATGTGCTGTTGGTTCCATTTCTGTTATAATGGTGGCAAGACAGAGTGGAGTAAGAGGGAATAGTAGGTGGGGTGTTAATAGCAGCAAGTGAGAAGGAAAAAAAGAAAGGGAACAGGGAATGAAGGAGAGATTAGGAGAAGAGGGAGGTAAGGATGGAGAGGAGCATGGAAAGTGAAACTGGCAGCAGAGAAGCTGTGAGGGAGAGGAGAAGCAGGAAGTTGGAGCAAATAACCTATCAGCAGAATGTCCAGCATGACTACAGCTGAACTAATGCTGATTTAGCTGTAAGTTCAGCGAAAAACAAATTATGTTCATCACCATTTCAGACACTGGGAAAAAAAAAAGAAAAAAAAATGAAAACTTTGGAGAAATCAAATGCAGCAGTGGGAACTCACAGAATCAGGCAACATTTTGGGGATCCTATGGATCTAATTGCTTAATTTGAAGCATTCACTTTTGAAAATATTGTCCTAAACTTTCAAAGCAGGATTTTAGATCTACTGTAATTTCACATATTATCTTCTTTTATAGATCTGAGTTAGGATCTTCCCCTCTCAAACCTCTTTATGTGGTGATAGATTGATGGAGCCCTTCACCCTTTTATCTGTTTTTTTCTCAGCTTTGCAATGTTCAGCATGTGCTGGAGTTATTTGCCAATCAGTAAATCAATTTAATATTTTCTGTTGTGCTTTATTTGAGCTAACATATAAGAACTTAAATAAAAAGAGCTGCTTTGTTGTATCAAGTTACTTTTGCCTTGTTTTTTTTTTTGTTTTTTTTTTTTTATCGAACCAAAACCACACTTTTTCCCATTGAACTCAGTGGGAATTCTGCTGCTGACTTCAATGGGAGTAAGAGCAACTTTGTCTTTTTTCCCATGATATTTGATTCTTTTAAGTGTCTAAACCATAAAATACAATAATGGTATTTATTGGCAAGTGCAGATGTCCTGGAACTAGATGTTCACATTTTTAGATCATCCCATTGGCTGTAGGAAAATCTTCTTGTTTTGCAGTCATTTGTAAGAAACTTGGAGTGAATACCCACTACTTAAATCAATAGAGTACTCTGTAAGCACCTTGAATAAAAGCTTTTTCATTCATGCATCAAAAAGCCCGCTATTTAGAATGCTTTACATTGCATAATGTCATGTTGTGAAAGTGACTCATCATCAAGAACAAAATAGATGTTTTTTTTTCTAAGCAGGGAGGATGCCAAGTTCTGTTTGCTTTGCTTGTAAACCAGTGAATTTCCTAATTCTTGAGTTTGAGGAAAACTTTATTGTAAGAAATTAGACTGAAAGAATGTTTAAAGAATTAGGCTTAGTCTCTAAAACAATGTATACTCTTTCTCCAACCTAATCTTGCAGAGAGACAGAAAGTATAATCCTATGCATACTGTATGTGACATAGCAGCTGTTTGCCATCATTATTATCTGAGTCTTTCCAAAAAAGTATTCAGCTTCACTATTACATTAGCAGAAACAATTATTGGAAATTGAATAAGTATCAAGATAATTTAAGTATCAGACATTCATATTTACTGAAGAAATTCAGAAAAATCAGGACAAAGTAAATGAATTTAAATTTTGTTCTCCTGCCTTAATAGTTATTTTTTTTTAACATCAGTTTCTAGCAAATGAGAACAGATCTATTTGAAATCATTTTAATAAGAGAGTTAGAAGAAATGTACTGTGGTATAGTTGGCAGAATTTGCTTAGGAAAAACAGAGAAATGGGCTGCAAGGAAACTGAATGATTTATCACCACAAAAAAAGATGGTTTCGTCAGATTAAGACTGGTATATGAACACTGTCCACTGTAAAAGCAAGTTCGAATTTAGCCACTTACATTCTTGCTGGCTTGTTGATAGCATAACTTTATTTCTGGTTAGATTAGTACAGCGATACTTCTCCAGTCTGGTTTTTAACCCAAGGGTAATTTGTTTTCTATCTCCATTGAAATCACTTGGTCTAGCATCTTGCTCCTTACTCATCTTGTGATTGGAGTGTGATAGGCACTTGCACTTTCTGTTCACTGCTTACCTCCAAACAGTGACTTTGAGTGTTTATAGCATTTGAGGCAAGCATGAGCCAGAAATAAAATAGGCAGAGTACTTCGGCTCTGGCTCACCAATAATAGCAAGAAGATTTAAAAATGAGCTGCAGATTTGAAATGCTCTATTTGCAGTGGAATCTTGCAGTCAGTTTACCTAACTAACAAGCATAAATATTCATGTTTCCTGATCCCAGAAATTATGTAAAGAACTAAAAGACAAAGGGAAAAAAATCACAGCTATGAAACAGAGCTGATACATACATTTAGGTGACTAAAATTGATAAATAGCAATCACATGGTGAATTATAATTATAAGAATATGACTCAATATTGCAAATTTGTGTTCCCATTTTTTTAAATAATTGATAATAATGCTTATTGGATAGAGCATTTCTTCATTTGCAAGGATAAGGTTCATGAAGCATCATCAAACTTCTAAATTGCTTTTTTTGAAGGTAAATATTGTTCATTATTCCATCTTTGATGGATATTTTAAAATATTTGAAAATAGAAGATAAACAAGATACGCATTGTCAAAGAACTGTACTCCACATCACTCTTCTGCTCTGATCTCTTTCTCTCCTGATGCGGTTCCTATCACTGTAGTATCTGGGTGCCTGATCACTTATTATGTTACACTTTATTTTTACTTTTCCCTTTTCTAAATCTTCAGGCATTTAAATCCCTGGAGGCCTTGGGTCTATGTGACTTACATAGCATCATAGACTCCTGCTCTCCCAGGAGCACTGTACATTCACTTGACTGATCAACTGGAACACCATCCCTCCTTCCCTTCTCTGCAGACCTGAGTCACAGATGAGACCGAACTCCCCATTTGTACTCCAACGGTTCCCTGTTTAGAAAGCAGTGTGGGAACTCAGCTGATGCCTCATCTGCTTTACTTCCCATGGAGTCCCACAAAGCCTAGAGTCAGCCTTGATACAAGTGGAGTAGGTGGTTGCTGTAGGACTCTGTTTCTGCAGTCAGAGGTGACATGTTGGCAAATACACAGAGTTGGAATTGTAACTCAATTTCTGATTCAATGTGCTTCTGCTAATACCACTGTTGTTTGTTTAATTTTTGTCTTTTGCTCAATTCATGAACTGCTTTTTGTGTTTCTAAGATTGCTTTATGAGTACCAGGTAAAAGAGAAGTCATTTGAAAACAGGAGGTGCTGATGGCTTTTACATTGAGGAATCTGGCTAAATTTGACAACAGAACATTCTGAAAGAACATTTTTTTTAATCTAAGTAAACATCTAGTTTTCATAAATACTATTGCTGTCTGTCTCTCTTGGTATACATGTATTCCATCCATATTGTACCATACATATATGTAAGTAACTTAGAGCCCTACACAGTATATATCTAGGAACTCTGATATATATACCCAGTTCCAAGGTATATATTGTGTACAGCTGTAAGTTACTTATATACAGTATACAGTACATCATATAGAGAGTGTGAACAATTTCCATGTATAAATTCCTCTTTTTGATATGGGGCTAGTTTTATTCCTACATATTAACTTAGGCTTTGTAAACATGATAGAGCAGCAATTGTTTCCTATCCAATTAGTCCAACCTTAGTCTTGGCCATAAAACTTTATGCAAACTACTCCTTGCGGTCTTTGCAGTCCAGTGAAACAAAGATAGACTTATAACTCTTAAAGAATTTTTGGCCAACTGCTAGTAAGAGCTTGCTTTTTTTTATATAAGACCTTCAGCTGATGAAAAAGTAAAAGGAGACGAAAAAAAGAATGAAGTCTTGCACAGGCAGTAATGATGACAGCACCATTAATAACACGGATCATTAAAATTTATAAAAAGCTATTCTTAATATAGGATATAAATACATTTCTCAGGCAGAACTATGAAATTTATAACCTTTTTATTGTCACCACAGGACCTTCCTAGTGCTCTGTTCCCCTCCACTCTCTGCCCTCCATCATAAATCACTGTGTGGTTAATAACCTAGATTACAACTACCAGTTGCATTTACAGAATTAAATATTGACTATGTGAAAAATGTTATTGCATTTTTACTGATTGGAAGACCGCATAACAGCCCTGCAGGACATGTAGCTGGACAGAAATATCTGTGTAATCTTTGTTAGAAACACAGTTATGTGATGCTTGGTTACAAGTGATACAGTTTTCAGACCTAGAAAAGAGATGGTAGAAAGCTAACTCCTTAATTTTCTACCGGGCAAAACGTGTCACCTCAAACAAGTTATATTAAAGTACGTCTCATTTTCAGCTGAGAACTCACTACGCCAAATGCATGCAGTAATTGTCAAAAACAAATCATAGAATCACAAGAAATTAGAGAGATGGAAAACAACTCCTATTAGATTATCCAGTCTGTCTTCCTGCCAGTGCAGGATTGTTCCTCACAGTTCATTTTCTAGTGTTTTGTACTATCTTGTTGTAACATCCCAAGTGATAGGGTTTTCTACTAGCTCTCTGGGAGACTGTTTTACAGCATAATACTTCATTACCTGACTTCCGCCTCTCTACAATTGAAGAAGAAACTCTTGGATTTTCCTTTCTACAATTATATGTGGGTTAATCTCATGAAATAAGAAACATTGGCTCTCAGTAAAATAATTAAGGATTTAGCTCATGTTATTCACATACTTAATCCTCATTAATTCATAGATTCCAAGGCCAGAAGGGACCATTGTGATCATCTAGTCTGACCTCGTGTTAACACAGACCATAGAACTTCCCCAAAATAATTCCTAGAGCATATGTCTTAGAAAAACACCCAATCTTGATTTAAAACTTGTCAGTGATGAAGACTCCACCATGACCCTTGATAAACTGTTTGAATGGTTAAATGTTAAAAAAATTATACCTCATTTGTCTAGCTTCAACTTCCAGCCTTAGGATCATGTTATACTTCTCTCTGATAGATTGAAGAGCTTATTGTTAAATATTTGTTCCCCATGTAGGTACTTAGAGACTTTAATCAAATCATCCCTTACTGTTCTCTTTGATAAGCTAAATATATTGAGCTTAATGCAATATAAGGCATGTTTTTGAATCATTTAATTATTCTTATAGGTGTTCTCTCACCTTCTCACCCCTCTCCAAATTGTCAACATCCTTCTTGAATTGTGGACCCTGGAAATGGACACAGTATTCCAGCAGCAGTTGCACCAGCGCCAAATACAGAGGTAAAACAATGTCTCTTCTCCTATTTAAGGTTCCTCTACTTTTACATCTAAGGATTGCATTAGCCCTTTTGGCCACAGAATTTAAGTGGGAGCTCATGTTCAGCTGATTATCAAACATGATCCGCAAATCTTTTTCAGAATCATTGCTTCCCAGAACTGAGTCCCTATCTTGTAAATATGACCTACCTTCTTTGTCTCTAGATGTATACATTTACATTTAGTCATATAAAAGACACATTGTTTGTGTGTGCCCAATTTACCAAGCGATCCAAATCGCTCTGTACTGTATGAGTGACCTGTACTCTTCTTTATTTATTCAATTTTTGTATCATCTGCAAACTTTATCAGCAATGATTTTATATTTTTTCAGGTCATTAATATAAATATTAAATAGTGTTTTAATCTTTCATCAGAAAGTCCTGTATATGAGGTCAATATACAATCATGCAGTATGCCACAAAATTTACCTTTACAGGCCAAATTGCCAAATAAATCTCTGTTTGCACTGCATGAATCTCCAGAACCTGCTCTTTTTTCTGTCACCTTCAGGCTCCTAAGTGTGTCGACCTATCAAGTGGCCTTTTTTATTCCATATCTATTTGTCTATATTTTTTCTACATGGGGCAGCATATTGAGTCATTGCTTCACACCTTAAAAGGGAAAAATGGGAGGCAACAGTCCTTTTTTTGTGGAGTACTGAAGCCAAACAAATGCATTTCTCCACAACACTGCAAACTAAGAATATTTCATGCTGTGGTATATTTTTTTTAATTATTTCAACAAAACTCTAGATAATTGAATTATTTTGTAACAAATGAATATTGCTATATATTTCATTGCAGGTTTCACTCATAAATTGGGAAGCCTTAGCATATAATTTGGATTTAAAATTCTGCATAGCACAACCTCCTTGCTCATAGGTTGTTTTCTCCTCTCTTCTGATCAGTTTTATGTTCCTCTCTGAACTGCCTCTAAATTATCAATAACTTGCTAGTAATATGGTTTGCAAACTGAATACAATATTTCAGATGATGTTGCAGCACACTAACTGGGGGAGAGGCTATTGCCTTCCTCCTTGTTATTTATTTGAAACTGTGCCCTGGTTTGTGAACCAGGCTGAATTTTCAATTTGTAACATAACCTAAAAGCAGCTGAGCTTCACTTAGTTTCAGACTTTGTTACAAACAATTGGCAGATTTCTAATGTAAACCGTCTTGAAAAATTTCTTCACAGTAATGGATTGCAAGAGATCAGATATTGTACTCTCTTTCTTCTAAAACTCAGTCTGGATTGATGGAGGATGTTTGTGAGTCTGGAGAATCTTTCAGATATAAGAGCAGGAGTACCACATCTGCAAAGTAGCTTAACTTGTGAGGTTTTATATTTCTCTGTGATGACTGACTTTGTTCATAATAATCCTGGCTATTTGTCAGATGACTTTGATTAATAATTGTGTTGGCATCATTTCATACATTTATTACAGGTTAAATTGTTATGAAAATATTTAAGCGAGCCTTTACTGCAGAATGGTCTAATTTGTACTAATAAATAACTGATAGTATGTTTTTCTGAATGCTAATTGCATCTGAGCTGTATTTCCCTCTTCTTTTATTCAATACTGCAATCTGTGGCCCTTTCTCAAGTTCTGTTTCATTTGAAAGATTTCATTAAAATATTTCACATTAATACTCTGGTGCTATGTAAAATATGTAAAATATACATTGTCTGATATCAGTGAGTGGGGTGTACCAGATTATTCTATGTTGTGTCTAATTCATATAAGGTCAAATTCTGACTAGGTGTTTGAAGGAGCTTCTCAGCTGTGGTGAGGTTCTGGCAGCAAAGAAGTGCAACAAAGGCCTGGTCTACACTACGCGTTTAAACTGAATTTAGCAGCTTTAAACCGATTTAACCCTGCACTCATCCACACGAGGCCTTTTATATTGATATAAAGGGCTCTTTAAACCAGTTTCTGTATTCCTCCCCGACGAGAGGAGTAGTGCTGAAATCGGTATTGCCATGTTGGATTAGGGTTAGTGTGGCTGCAAATCGATGGTATTGGCCTCCAGGTGGTATCCCACAGTGCACCATTGTGACCACTCTGGAAAGCAATCTGAACTTGGATGCACTGGTCAGGTAGACAGGAAAAGCCTCGCGAACTTTTGAATTTCATTTCCTGTTTGCCCAGCATGGAGCTCTGATCAGCACAGGTGGCAATGCAGTCCCAAATCCAAAAAGAGCTCTAGCATGGACCATACGGGAGACACTGGATCTGATCGCTGTATGGGGAGACAAATCTGTTCTATCAGAGCTCCGTTACAGAAGACAAAATGCCAAAGCATTTGAAAAAAATCTCCAGGCATGATACAGAGTCCACAGCACAGTGCTGTGTGACAAGCGTAACGGAAAGCCAAAGAATCAAATGGATGCTCATGAAGGAGGAGGCGTACTGAGGACTCCAGCTATCCCACAGTCCCCCAGTCTCCGAAAAGCATTTGCATTCTTGGCTGAGCTCCCATGCCTGTGAGGTCAACACACATGTCTGGTGTGGTTCACGTATATCTCATCAATTTACCTCCCCTCCCCATCTTGTAAGTAAAGGGAAAAAAATAGTTTCTTGACTTTTTTCAATGCACCATATGTCTACTGCATGCTGCTTGTAGATGCAGTGCTGCGGCACTGAACAGCAGCATCCTCTCCCCTCCCTTCCCCAGTGGCAGATGGTACAGTGCAAAATAATGGTAGCCGTCCTCGTCATTATCCTGTGAGTGCTCCGGCTGGCTCAAGTGAAGTTGGTGGGAGCGCCTGGGTAAAAATAGAAATGACTCCAGTCATTCCCGGCAGATGGCAGATGGCTGGTAACTGTCTTCATCATAGCAACTGGAGCTGAGCCTCCATCACCCCCCACCTTTTCATGTCTAAAGAAAAGATTCTGTACTGCCTGGACTATCATAGCAGTGGATGCTGGGCTCCTTTCACCCACACCTCCCGTTTACTGTCCCTGCCTGGACTTCATAGCAGATGAAGTGCTCCCCCCATTTTATCTCAACACTAACACAGTCAGTGTTTCTTATTCCTGCATTCTTTAAATAACTTCAATCACACAAATAGGGGGACACTGCAACGTAGCCAGAGAGTTGGGAGGAGGAAGCAAATGGTGGGTTGTTGCAGGACACCCCACATCAGAATGGCACGCAGCTCATCATTTCTGCGGGATTGACAAGATGGGCTGTGTTCTCTGGTACACTTGGTTTCTCTGGTACAGCTTGCCCCATATTCTAGGCAGAGACTGACCTATTTTAGATAAAACTCATGAGGAACGACCCAGGGATCATATCTCATTTTTTTTTTGTCTTTGGCCCTCCGCGACTTCAATGAAAGCCAGCCAGGAGCACCCATGACAGCAGCAGATGGTCCAGAACAACTGATAACCATCATCTCATCGCCAATTTACAATAGCATGGTAGATGGTACAGAACGACTGATAACTGTCTCTGCTACCTTGCAAAGCCAAATAAATGCTGCTGTGTAGCACTGCAGTACCGCCTCTGTCAGCAGAATCCAGTACACATATGGTGACAGTGAAAAAATGCAAAATGGGCTCCATGGTTGTCATGCTATGGCGTCTGCCAGGGCAATCCAGGGAAAAAGGGTGTGAAATGATTATCTGCCGTTGTTTTCACGGAAGAAGGAATGAGTGACGACATTTACCCAGAATCACTCGCGACACTGCTTTTGCACCATCATGCACTGGGATCTCAACCCAGAATTACAATGGGTGGGGGAGACTGCGGGAACTATGGGATAGCGACCGGATAGCTACCCACAGTGCAACACTCCAGAAATCGACGCTAGCCTCGGTACATGGACGCACACCGCTGAATTATTGTGCTTTGTGTGGCCGTGTGCACTCGACTTTATACAATCTGTTTTACAAAATCGGTTTATGTAAATTCGAAATAATCCTGTAGTGTAGACGTACCCAAAGAGCCAAATGGAGTTGGTGAAGCAATTGTGTTTGGGGAAGCAATAAGGAGATGAGTAGAAATGTGAGTTCCCTTGGAAGAGTTAGTGGAGATATGGTGGGCAGGGGGTATAAGTGGAAATGTGGGGAACATGTAAGTCATCCAGGTCCCACAATCCATGTTCCCCCATTGATGATTCCAATGCTCCTTAGAGGGCATTCATCTTGCCCAGTAGAGTCCTCCTTTGACTTTGCTCCGTTACTCACGAATTTCTTCAGAAGAAGTGGTTCCCTGAGTGGAGTTTATAGCTCTGCTGCCGAGGCATAGTCATCTGCAAATTTCCCCCATACTTGCATGGCCAGAGAACCTTAAAGAGCAAGATCAGTTGGGCCAAATCACTGTCCTTCTCCTTGTATATAGGTGATATTTACTTTGCTGTAAACCATTCAATGATTTTTTCAAGGTGCTCATGTGGTTTAATGCAGTCTCATTTTGAAGGAGAGGGAAATGGTGCCCCTGTGATCTACCTAGTGGGGTTTGGTGCCCAAAATAGGTAGAGGGGCTGCATGTAGTAATCTGCATATATTCATTCTCTTCTCTTCCATGAAGTTAATCATATTTTCAAGTGAACAACTGGGAAACCATGGTTGGGGTGTCATGGAACAAGGAGAAGAAAAAGATATATCTCCCACTGTTTCCCCTTTCACAAGAAAACACTGGGATACTTTATAATAAAGAGCAGGGAGAGAGAAAATAGTATCAGCATTACCAATCCCACACAATCAAAAATCATGAGTCAGGCCCAACAAATCATTATATGGGCTTAAAAATAATTAGATTTTAAGATAAATTAATATTGCATTGTTTTTATTTGGTTTCTGGTTTTTGAGCCTTGAGTTTTCACCTTTTCAAGCTATCCTCCCCAGCTACAAGGCTGAGAAACATATTTTTGGTTAAATGAAAACAGATTCTCATGTACCAAATTCACTTCCAGAACCAGGGCTTTTAGAGAAACATGAAATTGCCTGTAAATGGTGATAAAATATGAGAGTTGGCAATATTGCCACATTTAATCATGTGTGACCCTTTCACTGATCTCTCCAAGTCCCAACCCTCCCTCACCAGTGTTGGTCTTAGTTTATCATTCTCCACACACCCATGAGTCACCAATTTTATCACTAACAACACCCAAAAAATTCAAAAATCGTAAGTTAGACCTCCAGAATTATGAGATTGTCTCAACAATCATGAGATTATTTTTAAAAATATATACCCTATGTTTTGGTCTGTTTTAATTTCCATTGGAAATTATTTCCCTAACAAATTTGTTAAAGTTTACATGACTCAGTTTCAACACAAGCATCCCTTTGTTAGTTTGAAGGCCACTTGGTGTTGGTTACCTTCAAAATACAAATATAAGTGTATATGCACACCTATATTCCACATCCTAAAAACAATACAGTTATAAATACTGGCCAAGATAATCAGAACAGGATCAGTTCTGGCAGGAATCTTCCCATTATGTCATGATTTCAGAGGGGTAAGAGAAAGTTCTGATAAAAAAACCTCTAAATATTTTGTCTTTTTATATAATATAATAAACAAATGATGTCACTGCTGTTTATTGAAACTTAGCTAATGCCAGATGGGCAGTCAGGGCTCAACCCTATTCCTTTGCCTCATCAAGAGAAGATTAACTTCTGGGCCTGTTTCCCAAAGCCTTCTTCTTATCTTATTTTGCCATATTTCTTCCCAACTACTTGACTAAGCATTTCTAACCAATTATTTACTGCACCTGCTTCCCAATTAACCATGTTTTCTTTAAAAGCAGCAAAGAATCCTGTGGCACCTTAGAGACTAACAGACGTTTTGGAGCATGAGCTTTTGTGGGTGAATACCCACTTCGTCAGATGCATGTAGTGGGTATTCATCCACGAAAGCTCATGCTCCAAAACGTCTGTTAGTCTCTAAGGTGCCACAGGATTCTTTGCTGCTTTTACAGATCCAGACTAACACGGCTACCCCTCTGATACTTGACATGTTTTCTTTATTTTCCTTATCTCAATCCATAGAATCATAGAACCATAGGGTTAGATGGAACCACAAGGGTCATCTAGTCTAACCCCCTTCCAGAATACAGGATTTATTTTGTCTAAATCATCTAAGACAGATGGCGATCCAGCCTCCTTTTGAAAACCTTCATTGAAGAAGCTTCCACAACCACCCAAGGCAGTCTGTTCCATTGTCCTACTGTTCTTACAGTTAGGAAGTTATCCCTGAAATTTAATCTACATCTGCTATGCTGTAGTTTGAACTTATTGCATCTTATCCTGCCCTCTGTGGCAAGAGAAAACAATTTTTCTCCATCTTTTTTGTGGCATCCTTTTATGTATCTGAACACCTGTGTAATCTTCTTTTTTCCAAACTAAACATACTCAGATACTTCAGCCTTTGCTCACATGGTTTGTATTCCTTCACTTTGATCATCTTTGTTGCTTGCCTCTGGATTCTTTCCAGTTTCTCCACATCCTTTCTATACCAAACACAGTACTCCAGCTGAGGACTAACCAGTGCTGAGAAGAGTAGTACTATCATCTCCATGACTTGCATGCTATGCCTCTGTTAATGCCACCTAAAATTTGATTTGCAGTTTTTACAACAACATCGCATTGCTCACTCATGTTGAGGGTGTGATTCACCACAACTCCTAGATCCTTCTCAGCAGTGCTGTTACCAAGCCACTTTTCCCATATTCTCTATTTGTGCATTTGATTTTTCTTCACTATGTGTAGCAGCTTACATTTGTCTTTGTTAAATTTCATGTTGTTGTCTATAGCCCAGTTCTCCAATTTATCAAGATCCCTCTGAATTTTAGCTCTATCCTCCAAACTGTTGGTAATCACCCCAGCTTTGTGTTATCTACAGACTTGATCAATATGCTTTCTATACCTACATCCAGGTCATTAACAGAGGTGTTAAACAACACCATACCCAGAACAGATCCCAGTGGAACCCCACTTTAAACCTCCTTACAATCCAACATCATTGCATTAATAGTTACTCTTTGTTTGTAGTTGTTTAACCAATCGTATATCCACTTAATGGTAGTTCTGCCAAGCCTGCGTTTCTTCAGCTTACTTATCAGAATGTCATATGGGACTGTGTTAAAAGCCTTGGTGAAGTCCATGTATATTATGTTCACTGCTTTCCCCCTATCCACCAAATCAGTTACCTTCTCAAAGAAGGAAATCAAGCTGGTTTTGCATTATTTGTTCTGGTAAATCCATTCTGGCTGGTAATTACCTCTTCATCCTCCAGGTACAGACAAATTGAATGTTTTATATATTGCTTTAATAGCTTCTCAGGTACCAAGGTCAGGGTGACTTGTCCATAGTCGCCCGCCTTCTCGTTTTCCCCCTTTTTAAAGATGGGCACTATGTTAGCCCTTCTTCCGGGACCTCACTTGTCATCCATGAGTTTGTAAATATTATTGCCAGTGAGACCAAGATTTCTTCAGTTAATTCCTTCAGGAACCTTGGGTGAATGGCATTCAGCCCTGTTGATTTGAATTAATACAAATTGATCAGATGATCTCTGACGTGTTCTTTACTTATTCCGATTTGCATCCATTCCCCTTTATTGTCTATGGTAACTTAGCTAGTCATTGGTCCTCATATATTATTTTTTTGTGAGAATACTGAAGCAAAGTAGGCCTTGAGGAGCTTTGCCTTCCTATCATTTTCTGTTACCAGCTCACCACCCCCATTGAGCAGCAGACCCACATTGAGCAGCAGACCCACACCATCCTTGGTCTTTCTTTTTTGTCTGACATATTTGAAGAACCCCTTACTGTTGTCTAACATTCCTTGCCAGCTGTAACTCATTCTTGGCATTTCTGATTTTGTCCTCATAGGCTTGTGCTACTCCATGTAAACTACCTTAGTGACATGCCCCTTATTCTATTTTCTATATGTATCTTTTTGGGGTTTTAGATAGCTAAAAAGCTTCTTGTGCAGCCAAATAACAGACTTTAAATAAGACAAGGCTGGCATTCAAATGGTCACTACAGGTTTAAAACAAATGCTTTTCTTTCTCATGGTCTCGGTCTTTTTGGTTAAATATTTTGGGCCTATTGCTCATGCTAATATGCAAACTCAATTTAAAACCATAATTCATTCAGATCTAATACGGGTCTATATTCCTACAGGTTTGATGAAATCTCAAGAGTTGGCAACATTGCTCTATTCCCTTCTGCACTCAGTCCTTCCAACCTGACCTCCTCCCCTCCTGGCCCCTGAGCTCCCATCAATGCCCACGTTCAGAACAAGAGAGCAATAGCTCTCCCTCTACTCTTAGGAGCTGACACCATTCTCCCAGGAGGGAGAAAGGAGCAGAAGGAGCCCAGCAGCTCAAGGCGGATCCTCTATTTTCTTCCCCCTCCCCTCCTGTGATCAATGAGTCATTCTCCTCCCTCCTCTTCCATCATCCCATCTCCATCCCTGCAACACAAGGGCTGGGAAGGTAGAGGGAGGGTGGAGAACACCTGGAGTTGAAAGGGGAGCAGGCAGAGGTGCACTGAGGAGGAAGGGATGGATTGGCACTGAACTGACATGGAGCTGGTGAGGGGTACAATTAATTGCTGTGCTAGGTGATGGGTGGAGTTGGGTCTGGGTTGGGGAGAGTCACAGAATTAATGAATTAGAATGTTGGGGTTGGGGAGAAGCTGGAAGCTCTGCGCCATCAGGCAGCAGTGAGAGACCATGCACTGGGGCCAGAATCGCCTGACCCTGCACATTTGGGAGAATGGGCAGCGCTGTCACACATGCTAAGGGTGGGCAGGAGACATACAAAAATCAGAATACAGACCAAAAACATGAGATAATATTTTTTTAAAAATATCTCATTATTCTGGGGAGTCTGACTTGTGATTTTTGAATTTTGGGGGTTGGCAATACTGAGTCTTTCTTCCCTCCCTGATTCTGGAAATAGAAAAGCAGAAGCATAGACAGCAGGGAGTGTGTGCAGACAGCCCCATTCTGCCTTTGTATGACTGAAGTGAAATAGTGCCACAGAAGCCTGATTTCCAGCTCTGTGCCACCTTCTGCTGCCTGCTGTTGATGTGCTGCAGTGCCAGCAGTCATCCACAGGAAGACAGACTATTGCCACCTCTGGGGTACGTCTGGAGTGATTTTAGCCCCTACTGGAGTCCCTTAGTGGCAGAAGGTGGTACTGCACTATGCAGTACCTCAGATATGTAATACAGTTCTGACGTTAATGGGTTTTAGACCAGTTAGTCCCTAATTACAGGAATCACTGCTAAACATTTGTGCAGCAAGAGAGTGTTGCTTTCCTAGTCGCTAATTCAGATGTTAAACAGTCCAAAGTCATCTGAAAACAGTGCTGAGACAGGTCTGTTGATGGGCCTGGCTCAATAAAGCACTTTGTGTGCTGTTCTGGAGGAGGTGTGGATAGGATATGAGAAAAAGAGAGTTCAGTAGCTGGAGATGAAGGATTAGATAAATGATGGCATGATGTAAGTGCTGAAGCACAGCAAAGCAGTAGTTTGCACTTAGTTCAGGCTTGGAAGAGTTTCTTCTCAATCACAAGGACTTGTTTTTTTCTCCATTTGTTTATTTAAAGCTTCTATTTTGCTGATGCTGATGAACTTTGTGCAGGGGAAGAACCAACCTTTTTGTCTTCCCCCCCGGCCCCCGAGGCTGCTATAGAATGAGAAGAGAGGGGTTGGTTCATTGGTTCATGTGCTCTGGTGTGTAACTGAAAGGAATAAACATTCTGAGGAGAGAGTGTAATGGGAGGAAAGAGTAGTTGTGCATGTGATCTAGCACTGAATCCACTGAAAGTGTTAATCTAGTTGAATAGAGAGTGGGAGGAGGCAGTGTAGGGGCTGAGATACTGTGGAGTTTCTGCAGTGGGCAGTACCAGGTTTATCGGTGGGCTAGGGTTGTGGATGTGATTCACCAAGGATTCTGTAGTGGATAAAGGATGGAAAGCTGTCCAAAGGGGTCAGGAAAGATGGGATCTAGGAGGATTTCAACAATGTGCTAGAATACCACCATACTAAGGATTTGTATCTTACAATACTCAGACTGAAACTTCTAATGCACCTTGGTTCTGTAGATGTGCTTTTACAAAAAGTGTGGGAACAAATTCTGCTCTCCCTAAAAAGTGTAAATCTAGAGTAACTCACCATCTGACTTCAATATAGTTCAAACAGCTCCCTAGAATTTAGTACACATTGAGACATTGCCCATGTTCAGCAGACTCTCTCAGATACAGATTTCTCCCCATGCGTTATTTTGGCCCTGAGGTCTTTCATACCTACTATTAGTCACACCTTTGTAGAGCTAAAACACAACAGTTTTAGTGCATGTACAATATCTCAAAGCAGAGAATATATCTTTGAGAAGAATAGATAGAGAAAGGTAACAATTAAAATAATCCAGTTCACACAACAGAAAAAAAAGTCCTTTGGAATAGGTTACATGCTGTTTGACACAACAATTAGTAACTCATTACAGAGACACAGAGAATGTACATCTACTGTACAGCTGAGCACAATCAGCATGCAATTTCATTTACACAATGCATATTATTAAAAAGTATCCAGCCCAAATTAATGTTTATATCTTATGGCAGTGATAGTCTATCTAATACAGAACTCTGAGCTCTTTCCATGATCAGTGGAGTCTCCCACCATCTGCTCACTGGCGAAAACTAAGAATACAAACTGACAGGAAGAAAAATATCTACCCAACAAATGACAGGAAATGCAATAAAAGTTGAAATAAGGCTTTTAAGACAGACTGTTTATGGAGAGTACTAAATCTTCTATAGCCACTTGTTAAACTCATGATATTGTGCTCAATTCAAGAAGTATCACAGCTGAATATAGAACATGAAAATAGTATAAAATCCAAACACAGACCTTTCATTTATCCCAAGGAGATTTCTTACATAGATCTAAGAACCATTTCTCTCTCTATCTCTCCCTCTCCCTCTTTCTTGTTCTCTGTGTGTGTGAAGATGAGCATATAAAGGGAGTTAAAGAATGAAGTAAATGTATCTGTCTCATCTTGCTTGAGACCCAGTGCATAAGCTAATTAATAGTAATGTCTCTTTTATTGTAGTCATACAATCTTTGAGAAGATGGGGTATTTATTTTTTGTAAAATATGATCCAGTTCATAAAAGAATAAAATGACTAAAACTCTTTTTTTTTTTACAGAAGAAACTGAACGCTTAAGCCATCTGCATTCACCAGTTATTCCATGCTGTTTATTCAAATGAGAATTCTTAACAAAAAGGTTACTTCATTGGGCCAATGCAGCTTGTTTGCCCAGCAGGAGCTCTACACTTTATTTAAGCTTTTAAACTCCATATCAGTAGCATGAGAGTTGATGTTTAGAGCACAATAGAGATACAGTATAGTCTAATATATGCGTTTTTCCCTCAGAATTCTAATGGTTCTGTACTGAGGGAAATTTACACAAGCCTTATAGGAATTAAAGCGAGCCATTTATTTCATTCAGAGAATGCAGTGACTTCCAGTGGTTGCACTGCTAAGGACCCTCAGCTTTGAAAGGATCCTTTTATTATGCAGGAAGAAAGCTCAGATATAGCACTAAGGGAAAATTTCAGAGTCCAGATTAGCATGCCTAGCAACTCATTGCTGTGTACCATTTTTTCCCAGTCCCCCACTAGCTGAACCCTTTCCGTACATCTTTAATTGATTGGGTTAATATAAACCCTCAGCACTACTAGTGTTTGTGTGGCCCCCATAATAAGGCTATTGTGTGCTTCTCGCTACTCTTGTGTTCTCTATTTAGGAATGTGTCGCTCTGAGCAGTTCAAAAGTGTGAGCAAATGAAAAAAGCCACAATCACTTCATTAATGATTTGTAAACAGAATATCCAGTACTGACGCCACCTGCACAGGCTTTCAGAAGAAAAAATACTGGATTTGCTGAGGCCCTGTGTAGAATCACTGAGGAATTTAATTCGGCAGAGTAAATAAATGCCCCAATTAATGCTTTTACACTCAACCAAATGGTTGTATTTAATGAAAATAGTTTCTTTCTCGAAGGAAAAATTCAAAGGAGACTTGGGGTAAGATTAAACAAAACAACCCTCCCCTCCCAAAAAAATAAGAAAAAAAAAAAACAAAAAAACCCACCACCGTCAGTACAACAGCCCTGGAGACTCTCCCAGATACTTTACACAAGGTGGTACACAAACAGATGTTGAAGGTATAAAGGTAAGCAGCAAAATGTGGATAACAAGGTATATAAAGTAAGGAAAAAATTCACTGAAAATTTCAAAGTAAGTGTAAATGTGTTTATAACTTCAGTTTGCTGCTGCTGTAGGCCTCATTAAAGCAAGTCTTAATTTTCTCCCTTTCAAACACTATGTATTATTGCAGCTAGAAACAGCTTACTGTCATCCTGGCCTGCCAAGAAATCATTCTCAACGTTTAAAAATGGGTATCTACCACTGATTTGTGAAGATGTCAAAAAGTCTAAAATTGTTGTGCATGCATATAGTTCTAACTGCAGTGCATGGTGTTGATTTAAGGAAGGTTTCAGCAAATACTATCGTGGTACTATTTAGCTACTGTGTCTATCTTAATTAAAAGTTAGTTTCCTTACATCACAGTAGATGTGCACAATTTTAAGAAACACCATATGTTATAAAGTTGACTCCAAATTCATGGAAGTAAATTTGAGGGAGATTTGAGGCAAATGGAAGGAACTCAGTAAATCCTGGAGCCCTGCACTAATATCAGTCCACTAGACCACACTAGTAGTGGGAGATGCCATCCATATCTTGACTGTTTGATTATTCCTCATTTTAATGGTTTATATGTCATTGACTAACTGTCCTGTACAAAGATGTAACGCAGGGAAAAAGAATATGATTCTAGGATCCTGAAAGAATGCTCTGTGGACTTGAATTTTATTTTTTAAATAATGACCCTGAGGGTCTTTGTCATTATTGTTGGTATCATCCTCAGTCTTTACTTGAGGGCCAATAATGAGATTCATGTACATGATATTATTTCTACATAGAAAGGTCAATTTTCAAAAGGATTTGGGGTTCTGTGGGAAGTTCAGCATTTTGAACAAGATACAAATACCTCCTAAATAGCATAAACTTGAATGCAACTTAATGTGCAAACAGGGCTCTAAAAGAGGCAGAATATAGTCATTCACTGCAGCATGTAATGAAGCCAGGCAAATAAATTAAAAGGAGTAAGAGGAAATACTGTACGCATTAAAATGCCTAAAGGCTGTAGTGTGTTGGTAGGAATAGTAAGACTCAAAGAGTCTTGGTCAACATTGGCACAACCCTCATTGACGCAAATGAGGTTGTGTTATGTAGTCCTGAATAGAATTTAGCCCTATGTGTCTAGCTAATGATGCTGTCGCATGCTATACATGAGAGTCAATAATGGGAATTAACTGCACAAAAGCAGCAGAGAGGGCTATAGCCAATATTACCACTTAAATCTATTTGCCACATACTCTCCATATTTTTGACAGCTGTGAATCATTTGGGAAACTTTTATCACTTCACATGATTTTAGAGAGTTATACAAAAGACTGAAAATTGTTGAGTTAGGGACATCTCTACTCTGGAACCAATCAGATATATGTAAGTTAGGTAAAGACACAGAGAAGCCCAGAAGAAATGAGCTGGAACTAATTATCTGGTACCAGTACCAGATAACAGATGTCAATGTTACTGTATGGTATATACTGGGGAAACGGAAGATGATACTTCTAGAAATTATAATACAATCTCAGCTTGTGGGAGTGCTCCCTCTTTCAGGGCTACAACATAATTCTTAGAAGTGCTATTCCTGTAAGCAAGACTTCTGAGAATGGCAAAGGGTGTATGAAAGCTTGGATGTAAAAATACTAAAGACAGATTATACTAATGGATGCCATTATGTTGAGAGGCAAACCGAAACTCCGTGCACCTGACATGGTTTCTGCTTATTATGAGTTAAGAGACTGAAGAAATCCTGCTTCTGTAGATAAAGAATTATTCCTTCAACTCTGATACATGTTGGGATATGATGTTTTTTCCTCCCCAGCTAAAGCTAAAAAGAACATAAGTACCTCATTCTTGTCAACTCGACTGATGTATTGCTGAGCTGCCACTTCTGGCTCAGTTTCAGTCTGTTTATAATGCAGTTGCTCATCTAACAATGAAAAATAAGTAAACTCAGTTAACTCATTTCTAAAACAAACCAAAAACTTCATCTTAGGTTTCTTCAGGAGTGCTGTTGAAGATTTAAAATTCCATCTGGGAATATTTCCCAATATACCTTTCAAGGTAAATGAAAAATTAGAAACAAAATGGACACTGTGGGATTGTTCTTTATGCATGTGTACAACAACCAGATCCATTCTTCTCCCTCCATCTCATACCTCATGAATTGGTTTTCTTTTACAGATTTCCTTTGTTTTTGTTAAGCCATAGGCAAGTATTAGGGATCAGTGACAAGTAAAACAGCATGAGGAAACTTATTTTTCAACATCTGTGGCTGTTGATTAGTCTTCCTCAAGTCTTATTTCTTAGACTTTAAAACCTGGACCCATATCTGGCTGGATGAATGCCAGAATTTCTCCATAACTGAAGCAAGAGCCAACAAAAATGTCTTATTAAATCACAATCATAATAGAATACTTTTGTTTGGAAATATCTGAGCATCTTAAAATTCCTGTCCTGAGGAAGGGTGGGGCTGGAAAGAAAATAGTTTTAACTTTGCTAAATGAGAGAGTTACTGTTCTTCTTGCAGTGCAATTTTTTCCTTGGATAATATAGACTGTGGAAGGCAAAACTGACTTTGTTCAGCCTTATCTTAAACTGTGAACATGGGCCTTCAGTTTTCTTTCCTATCTCATTAATGGTAATGATAAAGCATAGTGATCATGATCATGGATAAATAATATTTACATTTAAATGTAATTTTTCATCCAGTTTAGGATTCCAAAGCACATTACAAACTGTTTTACTAGCTACATACAGTATATTCAGGTATCAATTTGCCTACTTAAATACAGCCACATCTGGAATAAAATGTGGCAACAGTTTAACAGCATGTAAGCAATACTACAAAATAGTTTGAGACAGGAAACGAAGACAAACCCTGGTCTGACTGGCATAAGAAAGCTACAGAGAACAAGGCCCCCACACAACAGTGGATACACTCCTAGTGCTTTCTTGAGGAGCATTATACCAAAAAGGGTGCTGTCTGCTATCTAAAAACTGAGGCTTTGGGAGCAGAAATGGATTAAGGACTGGACTGAGTCCACTTGTAGACTGTTGCCCTTTTCCTACACCTATTTCATACTTTGAACCTATTTATAGAGATGAAGCTAGAACCTTTGAGATAAAACATACACACTACTTTGCAACACAGCCTGAATCCACTGGATGATAAAATGAGTGAGGTACAGATCTGAAATCTTGCCGTTTTAATTTGCAAGGTTTTGTGTGGTTGTTAGTAAATCTTATTTCTGTTTTCTTCACCTGGAAGTGCAGTGTAAATAATTTTTTTATGTGTTCTACATTTTCAGATCTCACAAATATTTAAATTGTAAAACCTGTGTCAGCACTGTAGTCACATGACACTTGTCTTTCTCCAAGAAATAAGGAGAAAGTACAATGAAATTTGAATTTTTTTTCTGGAGGTTAAAGTCAGCTCAGGTTTCTATGTTTAAATTTACTAAGCACTCACTTGTTCCTGCTTCACTAGAATACTTCTTATTCTTTAGGGTAGGAAAGTTTGGAAATGGCATGTTTTAAATGAATTTAACTTTCTGAGAGTGAGTGATATTGCTAGTTTGGTCCTCTGTGTGTTAAAATATTAGCATCACTTTTCTTTTCTTGCCAAAAGTTGCTCCTTTTAAAGATTAATTGCTAAAATGTATTTTGTCTTTTAGACTTTTTCTGTGACCCTTCAAAAGGGGAGGAAAAAGCAAAGTGCATTTCACAACTAGAAAAATAATCAACAGGTCTTTCCTATTCATATTTTTTATCTGGTTTTTGTCTCTTTTAACTGTTTTAGTGACATTTGCTTTGAAAACGGGAGTCTTTGTTTTATGCTTCTTGAGAGATTATAATTGATTCAGTTGCCATCTATATGCACATGATGAGTATTTGCTGTGTAGATGGAATCAGTACTGGCAGAATATTGCTGTATGCTGCATATTGCATTATTCACTTTCATCTGCATGCAGCTCATGGATGGCAGGCTCCTCACAGCTATCTTTGTAAAGGCTTATCCAATATAATACTGTGGCTTGTTCAGTGGGAAGCCTAGTAGATCAGTAGTCATACTGGAAGCCTCTTGCTGAATCCAGGAGAGAAGACAAGGTAGGGAGTATGCCAAGTTCTGATAGAGATTTTTTTTAAGATGAACCTTTTGGAGAACAAAACTATCTCGTCATTCTCCTTCATGTTTTCAGTTTGTCATAGAAATAAAACTATTTTAAATTTTAGAGGTCAGCAAAGATGAATCCCAAGCTAGAGACAATAAAACTCATTTTCCTTTACCTATAAATAGTATATCTTCAAGCATTACAGAAAAGTAAGCAGTATCTTGAAAAGAGGGCTTTGATACTGTGTTTCATAGTGAATTAATACCTAAGAACAATTTCTCAGGCCTTGTGTTCATAGTGAATTAATACCTAAGAACAATTTCTCAGGCCTTGTGTTCTTTCTCAGGCCTTGTGTTTCTCAGGCCTTGTGTTCTTCTGTCAGCAACATCAATTCAGGTCAGGTTAGTAATGTGCCGAGATTATATTAGAAACTGAGTATTTTTGTTAAAGTGAGGAATGGGCCACACATTGCTGTCATGTCCTGTAGGCAATTCCCACTTTCCACAATGGGAACTGCATGTGGGACTGAATGAAGTGTTTGGTCCTTTGCACCAGCAAATGCTGTTGGGCTTCTCCACCTAGCTCTGATGAACTTGAATTCTGATATATGATAAACCTGCTCTTCTAAAACTGGAGCTTTTTTTTGTGTGTGTGTGTGTGTGATGGCAAAAGAATTAGGGGGGGATACAAACTACCTCAGAAGACAATTAACTACCTCAAACCTTAGGCAGCATTCCCACTGGATCCCAACATACTGT
This sequence comes from Chelonoidis abingdonii, assembly GCF_003597395.2. Classification (NCBI taxonomy): domain Eukaryota; kingdom Metazoa; phylum Chordata; order Testudines; family Testudinidae; genus Chelonoidis; species Chelonoidis abingdonii. The sequence goes on from NC_133770.1 coordinate 125,885,951, forward strand.
CAGCCTCCTAAAACCTTCTCCTACCCCAGCACATATTCCTCTCTCTCCACAAATCTCTCTCCACAAATCCTAGAAGGTTCTTTACTTTTCTATACATGAGAGAATGATAGAAAGGTAGGGCTGAAAGGGACCTCAAGGGATCATCTAGTGTATCTATCTGCACTGTGTGAGGACCAAATATACCTAAACCATCCCCGGCAGGTGTTTATCTAACCTGTTCTTAAAATCCCGCAATGATGAGGATTCCACAACCTTCCTTGGTAATATATTCTGATAGTTAACTATCCTTATACTTAGAAATTTTTTCCTCACATCTAAGCTAAATCTGCCTTGCTGCAGATTAAGCTGAATACCTCTTGTCGTACTTTCAGTGGACATGGAGAACAATTGATCACTGTCCTCTTGATAACTTCTCTTAACAAATTTGAGAACTGGTATCAGGTCTTAGACTCATAGACTCATAGACTCATAGGTCAGAAGGGACCAATATGATCATTTAGTCTGACCTCCTGCACAAGGCAGGCCACAAAACCCTACCCATACACATTTATAACAACCCCTAACCATGACTGAGTTATTGAAATCCTCAAAATTGTGATCT